>NW_027185764.1:20465420-20523320 GCF_028583685.1 Petaurus breviceps papuanus
AAGAAGAAGAAGAAGAAGAAGAAGAAGAAGAAGAAGAAGAAGAAGAAAGAGGAGGATGAGGAGCAGCAGGACCAGGAGAAGGAACAAAGGTTGTGAGGGAGGGAGAAAGAAAGGTAGGAAAGAAGAAAGGAAAGAAGTAAGTAAGAAAGAAAGGAAGGAAGGAAGATAGGAAAGAAGGAAGGAAGGAAGGAAGGAAGGAAGGAAGGAAGGAAGGAAGGAAGGAAGGAAGGAAGGAAGGAAAGAAGGAAGGACTTAAAGGAATTCAGAAAAAAATGACAGGACTTACATGAACTGATACAGAGCAATGAAAGCAGAATCAGGAGAACAATATAAATACAAAATGTACATGAAATGTACATTTGCGTGAAAATGTAAATGAAAGAATTGCTAAAATATAGCTGAACCAAGAATGAAGGCAGTGCCAAATGATGGTAGCAGAGTGGAATAAATGGAACATATCTCTCCTCTCCTATATGGTCTTTGGTATAGTGATGGGAGACTATAGGGGCATCATGTTACATCTGCTGTTAGAAATGATCACTGTGTTCACATTTTGTTCAGTTTCTTTTCTTTGTGACAAGGAAGAGTTCTGTGGATGCAGGAGGAGAGCTATTGGAAAATGTTTGTGATGTAGAAGACAAAAGGTATCAATGGAGTTTGATTTATTTTTCCTGAAGAATGCCCTACATCTAGAGTCCTGGATTTTACTCCTATATTTGCTCCTAATTAGTTCTGTATTCTCAGACAGATGACTTCATTATTATTCTCAGTTTCCTTACCTATATAATGAAAGTCCATCTAGTTTATCTTAAAGCTTCCTTTCAATTCTGACATTCTATGATCCTGTGATCTGGAGATTCTTTAAGGCCAATTAGCCTGTTCTCTATGATGAGCATCATTCTGGATTCTTTCCAAAGGCAGTAAAGGCCTTTATGATGTAGTAAAAGGGTCATAAAGGTTCCTTTTAGCTCTTTTCCTTTGTCCTTTTCCTCTAGTCCCTGATCTTTGTGTTAATATGCACTAAATCCCTATTAGTGTAACTATATAAGTAAATACCTAGTCAAATAATGACTTACATTAATAGTGATTTACAGTTTACAGAACCTTCCTACATATGTCATCTGATTAGACTGTCAAATTTTCACAACTTAATTATATACTGCCTGGTACTTGAATATCTCTGTGATCTTAACAATATGGGCAATCCCTCCAAATGTGCATATTGCATTCTATTCATGGTTCCTCATCCTATTCACCTCTTATACATGTCTTCCCATGAGTTCTCCTCAGGGGCTCCACCTAAAATATTTGGGGTTTTTCTCTTGATCTCTTTACAGTATACAGACTAGTCATCATTTATCTCTTGTTCTTGATCAATGACTGTCTAGTATTGCCTTTTCATTATTTTATATTTATCTTCTCATATTGATTATAAACGTCTTGAGGATAAGGATTGCTTTCTTCTACTTTTTAATCCTCCACAGAATCTATGGTAGACCCTCAGAAAATCATAGAAGAAGAAGAGATCTCAGAGATGACCTCATCACTTTCATAGCATAAGTGTTTGGTCCATCCACAATCAGTTCCATGTCCAGTTCCATGACTGTTTCTCTCATCTCTCACAAATATACCATTTGTGTTTTAAAAAGGCCTTGTGAAGACACAGCATCTTAACCCAAATTAGTGTCCTCAATAGTGAGACTTTCAGGCATTGGAATAAATAACCGGGGAAGATCTTTTGGAATGAGGAATTGCATTCTGATGAGCATCCCTCACCCCCATCAAATTCTATAATGAGCAGTCTATCCCAGTTAGAGATAGGACTCACCTAGGACATATCCTTCCAATTTATATATCTCATGATTCTGAGGCACAGGGCAGGGAGACTGACCAAACAGACCTTACTAATATCATTCAAATATAACGGAGGAGAAGAGAGTCTCTGACCAGTCACAGCAGGGGAGTACAATAACCATATCAAATTGGGGGACATGCAGAATAAGACAATACAACCTTGTTAGGTTCCAGTTTTCCCACATGTAAAACAAAAGGGTTGGAATAGATGGTCACTAAGATGCCTTCTGACTTTAAATCTGTGATCTCGTATTCTTGTAAGTGGAGCAGTGAGGGTGGAGGTGGTAGTTTCAGCAGTTGTAGTTTAAAGGATACATGGATCATGAACATGGATCAATACCTCTGCAAAAGAGAATGATCCATTCCCCAGAGAGTTGGTTCTTTGCCTGCATAGAAATGTAGTCCCAGAAAGAAGGGCACCATAGCAAGAGGACACTAAGGTTTCCAGAATAGGAGTGGTTTGCCATAAAACACCAGAGATTCCTAAATTCAAATTGAGTCTCCCAGATCCACAGTGGATGTTCTTATAACTTCAAGGTGAGAAGACCAAAGCCTGGCACTTGCTTGTAGACATAAACATTAAAATAAAGTTGTGTGACAGCATAATGTTTTGCCAATGTGATACTCACAGCAGCTGCTATTGAATATTCAGGTTTGATTCGCAAAATATAACAGACCCTCCACATTGAAGACAGAACCAAAACATTTATTTAAGCACCAGAAAGACAAATCCATCATAGAAGCAAAGAAATCTATACAAAAGAGCAATATACAGGGCAGCAGCATACTCAAGCCTCCCCCTTGGTAGGGCCTTCCCACAAATGAACACTCACAGCTCGCTACCTGCTTCCTCTCTTTCCCTCAGCTCTAACTACTTTGACCAACTTCCTCTGAGCTCTGCTCCACCCTTTCCTGCTCCACCTGCTCCAGAAGCTCCTCCCACCACAGACTCATGTGACTCAGGATTCCATGTGACTCAAGCAGGTCATTAATGGATGGGAAAGATCTTCCCATTAAGCAAAAATACATTAACAATACACACAGGTCAGTAGAAAACCATAAAGTAAGCCCCAAGAAAAGAGTCACTTCACTGAGGAAAGGTGCCCTCTCAGGAAAGAAATGCAATTCCCCTCTTAGGAAGGAAACACCCTCCCCTCTGGTGTCAGCTCCTAGTCATTTAATGTTAGTCATGGTTCTGTTGCTATCAGCTAGTTAGTGCTGAGATTAATGGTCCATTGCACTTCAATTGTCTTTGTGTTAGTTGAGTATCATAAAATGAAATAAATTCAATTCAGTTCAAAAAACATTTATTAAGCACTTACTGAATGAAAGACATTAGGCTAGTTTCTGGTGATTCAAACACCAAAATGATTCTTACCCTCAGGGAGCTTACATTCTACTGGTTTCATAAAACATATACATATAAAAGTCAACTGAAGATAGGGAATGATAGAAACAGTAGACAGATTAGAGGTAGTTCATTTGGAATATTTAAATAAAAATAAAGAAATAGAACTATGCTAAGCCCTATAGAAGATCCATACAAAGAACAAAGCTATGACTCTTGGCCTCAGGAACTTACATTAGGTGACACAAAATAAATTCACATGTAACAACTAAGAGCTGAATTGTACAGTATTGACTAAAAGAAAATACATGTAAATGCTCTTTAAAACTTAAAACATTATGTGATTATGGGCAATTATTTATATATGTCTTTAAGAAGAAAGAGATAATTGTGAGTCAGAGGTATTTGAAACAGCTTTTTGGAGGAGGTGAAATTTCTACAAGACTTTGAAGGAGTTAGATTGCTATCTTTAATCTGAGGTCCATGAACCTATTTAAAAATTCATATATAATCAGACAAGAGATAGAGAACATTATGAAATGAAAAATGAATATTTTTGTTACATAAAATTGAACAGGTTTTGCACAAACAAAACCAACACAACCAAGATTAGGAGGGAAGCAGAAAACCAAGGAACAATTTTTACAGCCAGTGTCTCTGATCAAGGCCTCATTTCTAAAATATATAGAGAATTGAGTCAAATCACAAGAATACAAATCATTTTCCAATTGATAAATGGTCAAAGGTTATGAATAGACAGTTTTCAGATGAAGAAATTGAAGCTATTTATAATCATATGAAAAAATGTTCTAAATCACTATTGATAAGAGAAATGCAAATCCAAACAATTCTTAGGTTATCACTGCACACTTGTCAGATTGACTAATATGACAAAACTGGAAAATTATAAGTGCTGGAGAAGATATTGCAAAATTGGAACTCTAATGCATTGTTGGTGGAATTATGAACTGATCCAACCATTCTGGAGAGCAATTTGGAGCTATGCTCAAAGGGGTATAAAACTGTGCTTGCCTTTTGACCCAGCATTACCACTTCTAGGGCTTATGCCAAAGAGATTTTGAAAATGGGAAAAGGACCCATATGTACAAAAATATTTATAGCAGCTCTTTTTGTGGTGGCAAAGAATTGGAAATCAAGGGAATACCCATCAATTGTCGAATGGCTAAACAAGTTGTGGCATATTCATGTAATGGAATACTATTGTGCTATAAGAAATGAGGAGCAGACAGACTTCATAATAACCTGGAGAGACCTATATAAACTGACACTTCATCAAGTGAGCAGAACCAGGAGAACATTGTACACAGTAACAGCCGCATTGTGCAATGACTGACTTAGATAGACTTAGCTCTTCTCAACAATGCAAGGACCTAAGACAACACTAAAAGATTTGTGATGTAAAATGCTATCCATGTCCAGAGAAAGAAATGTGGAGTCTGAATGCAGATTGAAGTGTACTATTTGCTCTCTTTTTTGTTTTTTTTTTCTTTCTTGTGGTTCCTCCTATTCATTATAATTCTTGTATACAACATGATTAATGTGAAAAATGTTTAATAAGCATGGGTATGCAGAGTCAATGTCTGATTACATGCCATCCTGGTGAGGGGGGATAGGAGGGAGGAGAAGAAATTTAAAACTTATAAAAGTAAATGTCAAAAACTAAAAATTAATTAAATAAAAAAGGAAAAAGAAGCAGGAATTCTTATACATTTCAGTTGCTGAATTATACCCATGACAAGATGGGAAAGGTAAATAATAAAAAATGTGTACATACGGAATATAAAAATATGTGTATGTATAATTTTCTTACCTTTGTTATCCTTTTCATTTAAAAAACATTCTGAAGGATCCATAAACTTCACCAGAAAGTCAAAACAGCCCATGACAGTTTTTCTGAAATTGTTGTGTTAAAAGAGAAAAGAAATGCCTTTCCATGTGGGAAGAATACTACAAGCAAAGAAATAAAGAGAGGAATAAGCAGATATAGGAGAAGTGAGAAATCTGGTCTGACTGGAACAGAAGAATCATGTAGGATAGTAGTGAGAAATAAGGAAATCAGGGTAGAGAGTCAAGTGGTACTAATTAATTTTTGTAGCATTAAAAGCAATGCACAGGGGCAGCTAGGTGGTGCAGTGAATAGAGCAACAGCCCTGGAGTCAGGAGGATCTGAGTTTAAATCCGGCCTCAGACCTAACACAAAAAACTACCCATGTGACCTTGGGCAAGTCACTTAACCCCATTTGCCCTACCTTCCCCCCTCAAAAAAAAAGCAATTCACAGAATTTCTGATTTGATGTGATAGGCAGTGGGGAGTTATTCTAGAATGATGATCTGTGGAGTAACTTGATGAAAGAGGGTCCTCCTCAGAAAAAGTAGTGTGGAAGAGGGGTGAGAGCAAAGAGGCCTAGAACCCAGTGATCAGGAAGGGAATTGTTGAGGTAATCTAGGAGGGATGAAGAAAAAGTTCTTAACTAGGGTAGTAGATGTTGGAATAGGAGGAATTTTCAACTCTGAGAACAATTTATCAGGAGAAGGTGCTAGGACTGGGTAAGAGATTCAGTAGCAATAAGGGAAAGGGAAACATCCAATAGAATTTTTAGTTTTCAAGCCTAGAAAGAATGGTGATTCTCCTGAAAGAAATGGAAGAGTTGTGGGGAAATGGGATAAATGAGGCGTTACTCTATTATGATTCTGGCTATTTTCTCTTGATATCTACAAGATGTTAATTTAGTCCTAATATGCTAATCCAGCTAAACATGGCTAGTACTAATGGTGCCACCTCTGCTACTTTAACAAAACTACCAACTGCTACTGAACCTGTTAGGGAAGAAAAGAGCTGAAGCCGCCAAGATGAAAATTCATTAGTTAATGTCACCACTAAACATTTTCCAAAGACTTACTTGTATAGAAAAACATAAAGAGTAACAAAATGCCTGGAGAGGTGGGGGAGCAGAGACAAAATGGCTGAGGAAAAGCAGGAAATTACTCGAGCTCATCCCCAATTACCTTAAATACCTGTAAAAAATGACTCTAAACAAATTTTAGAGCTATAGAACCCACAAAATAGCACAGTGAAATACATGTCCAGATGAAGACAGCCTGGCAAACCAACTGGAAAGGTCTATTGCACCATTCTGAGAGCAGAGTGCAGTCCTGCATGGACTGGCCTGAGCAGACTTCAGGGTATCAAATCACTGGTGGCTGTGGCAGTTTCCAGACTTCTCAATCCATAAATTTAAAAAAGAAAGTAAAAGGTCAGTGGGGAAACTGTTGGAACTGGGTGGGAAGAGAGTGTGGTCTTGCCCCTACCCCTGGAGTGGTCGATGTGGTGGTGACTGTAGCTGTAGCGGCTTCCAGAGCTCCAGGCCCATAGATAGTGGGGGAACATGGGACTAACCAGAGGTCAATTGCAGGACTCTCTCTGCTGGCACTGAGTCAGGATTTTCTTGCTTTTCCTTGCTTGTATTTGGGTTTCAGTCTTGGGTGGCGGTCCTGGGTGGAGGAGCACTGACATGGCAGAGCAGGTTGAGGCTGTGAAGAGGCAGCCATCCTCACAGTTCTGAGGCAGATGCCTAGGGTAAGTTATGACAACAACTGCATAAAACTCTAGGAATCTGGGTACAATACTCTCCACTCTGGAAACAGAGTTCTACCATGGCAAAAAGCTGAAAAGTCAAATATTTGGCTGGCAACATGAGCAAACAGAGGAAGAGAAATCAGACTATGGAATCTTTTTTTGTGTGACAAAGAGGATGAAAACAGAACCAGAAGAAGACAACAAAGTCAAAACTCCTACATCAAAAACCTCCAAGAAAAATATGAATTGGTCACAGTCCATGGAGGAGCTCAAAAATGATTTTGGAAATCAAGTAAGAGAAGTAGAGGAAAATTGAGAAGAGAAATGAGAGTGTTCATGATTTCAAGAAAATCATGAAAAATGAGTCAACAGCTTGCTAAAGGAGACCCAAAAATTACTGAAGAAAATAACACTTTAAAAATCAGACTAACTCAAATGGCAAAAGAGGTCCAAAAAGCTAATGAGAAGAATGCCTTAAAAAGCAGATTTGGTCAGATGGAAAAGGAACTTTAAAAATTCAATGAAGAAAAATAGTTCCTTCAAAATTAGATTGGAGCAAATAGAAGCTAATGAGATTTTACATTACAATGTTTATGAGAGAGCCATAAGTAATTATTTCACTGAAGTTTTGCTGTACATCATCTATCGAAAGTTAGAAAGGCCTTCATCTATAAAGCTTTAGTGTATAAAATCTCTAAATAAAAAAGTAATATTATCTATTTCAGATGTAGTAGCATATGCATTAGTGACTATTTAGTCCAAGGGTAGCAAAAGTAGTTGACGAAAAGAAGTCAAGCCAGAATCACTAATAATAAGTTATATTGAATTTATTTAAAATTTTTTAATATCCAATTAATTTCTTATATTTCATAGAACTGAAAAATATTTATATGAATACTAAACATAATCAATGAAAAAGCTTTTATTAAGTATTAATATGTTGGCATAGTTGGGTGATAATTGAATATGGGTAAGAAAGTGGATTACATTTGACTCTGGAAATTTCACAGTGTTTTTATGGTCCCAAGCTCTTCACCTTTCCAAAAACACATATTATTAACATAAATATAAAGGTGCTCTGTGTTTACAAAATTTGGAATATAGTAACCTATGAGTAATAATAGGTTGTGGGTCATTCAAAGGGCAAGGAGGACAATTCCACATGATAGTTGCAAGGAGGCTGCAAATGACCTAGGTTTTTAAGGGGATGTTAGGGACAGCAGTGAGAGAATTGTATGATAAGAAAAGGAGGTAGTCAGTTCTCATTCTGAGAAGAAAAGGATAACAGCTGCACAGCCCAAGTGTTGATATTTAGTTTTTGTTGTTGTTTAGTCATTTTTTGGTTCTGTTCAATTCTTTGTGACCCCATTTGAGGTTTCTTTTGGCAAAGATACCAGAGTGGTTTGCCATTTTCTTATTTAGCTAATTTCACAGATGAAGAAACTGAGGCAAACAGGGTTAAGTGATTCCCCCAGGGTTACATAGCTAGTAAGTGTCTGAGGATTGGATTTGAACTCAGGAAGAGGAGTTTCCTGACTCTAGACCCAGCAGTCTATCCACTCTGCTACCTAGCTGCTCTAATGCCAACTAGTAGCTATGAAATTTTTAAAATTCCTAGAGCAGAACTATGTTTAGAATATCTTTCCCTAGGACAGAAACAATTGTGGAGGGTAGCAGATTGCAGTGGGGTTGCAAATTGCGCCGGGTCACATAGTAAGTGGAAGAGTTGAAACTTTAACTAAATCTCTGAGTCTGGACTCAATGCTCTTTCTACCATATTATATTCCTTTGCTTTATAGGTGTAGAAACTGAGTCTCATATACTTGTGCATGCTTTGAACATGGGTTAGGTGTGTCTGTCTACTCTGGAAGAGAATTATCATTGGTTATTAAAAGTAAAGAAGGCATTTATTAAGTGCCTATCATGGTTTGGGCACTATGCTAAGCATTTCACAAATATAATCTCATTTTATCTTCACAAAAACCTGGAAAGGCAGGTGCTATGGTTATCTCCATTTTCCAATTAAGGAAACAATCAATTAGAGGTTAAGGGATTTCCTCAGGGTTATATAACTACTTACTATCTGAGGCTGGATTTGAATTTGTCCTTCTGCCTCTCTAGCCCCATCCTAGTTGCAGCTCTGTCTTAAAGGAAGCATTCCAATATACTGGATGGATCCTACATGGAAGATGAAGAACATTGTCAAGGGTAAATAGGCATGATTGGACTGCTATCAACATGGATGAAGGAATTTCTGTGTCCCCGAGATGAAATATCCATTGGAGCATTGCGATATATTATTAACCATAGTTCCCTGAAATCTCTTATTCAATTTTTGTGAATGGCGTTAGGAATTGCAATTTTGTGCTTCACCTCTTCCTCAAAAGACACGGGTCTTTGCAAAGTGGCCATCTCGCTGTCGCCCAAGGCTTGTTATCGAGAAGCTCCGAGCTTGGTTAAACTCATCATTGTCGAGTGTCCATGAGAAGTGACTAATACTCCTGGGCCTGTGCTAATTATGCTGCTATGGTGATGGATTGTACTAGTCAATGTGATTGAATACTCCAGTGAGGAGAGTGGTCCACACCCCAATAGATGGATGCAGTCAGAATTCTGCTGCCTCAAAACTTGTCATATTAAACTACCACTTATTGCAGAGCAGAAGTTTCATTAACCCAAATTTATGTGTTCTTTTGTACATACAATGCATATGATCAATTCATTGAGGGAAAATGGAGTAAGCCAAATCTCTATCAACACATGTACTGTATACACAGAATTCTATCAAGACTACACAATTCCATTAGAAATGATTTGATTTGTGTGAGGAGCACTTCAGTTTGTTGGTATTTCACTTTGTATCTGGATGACTAATAGCTGCATATCCCTTATTTCTCATTGTTTTTGAACTCTGGTGGGTAGTTGATCAAAGGCCACAACTGTGTCATAGAGCTAAGAATCAGGACAATTCTCCTGTTTCACTCAGTGTACAAGCTGACAACTTTCTGGGGAGGCTATTTTTCAACTGAATATGTCAACTTATATTCCTCTATGATATATAAAATGTAAGAGTGCAGAGAGGAGGGAGGATGGTGTATAAGGAAGAGAAAATAGGGCCCACTCAAATCCACCAATCCGGAATAGGGTACCCCACAGCGGATTATATAATGGGTAATTCAGAGTGTGCATATAAGTGGCACGGGCAAGAGTGCCTTAGCTGTAGAACTCAAGGTGGACCATTTGAGTTGAATTTGAGAAGAGTTGGTCTTTATTTACTGAGCAGCCCCATGCCAAATCACTCTCAATGTCTGATTGGGAAGTAAAAGAAATAAGAGGAAAACAAAAAAAATTAAGAGGAAAACAAAAATAGGTATTTGGGGTTTCATTGGGAGGTGAGATGAAAGGGGACAGAAGGTTCTAAGAATAAAATAAGTTCCCAATGCCTAGTGTTGATTTCTTTTTTTTATTATTATTTGAAAAGGATAATATAATGAGTTTATGGTATGGTAAACAATTATTAACCTAAAAATTAATGGGATGAACTGGCTTAAAAAGTATATAAGTAATGTAAAAAAAATTAGAAAAGGAACACCAAATTGCCACAAAGAAATATATTTTTAAAACAGAAAGGTTAAGGTGATGTATTAAAGAATGATTTGTTATGCTTTAATAGTTGATAGAAATCATAAATGCATGTCTAAAATCAAACATATTAAATAGATTATAAGTGATAAAATAATTGTAATCAACAGAGGAAATGTGATAAAAAAGGGAAAATCAAGACAAAATTGTTATCTTCAATGATGAGTAGGTAAAAGTGCAAATCAGAGAAATAACAATTATGCTAAAAATGATAAAGATAAGAAAACATTGGAACTGGTGGAGGGGAATAAAAAGATGGAAAAAGAATTGCAATGACAGTTAGCCTAGTGGGTAATGTACATGTTATTATGAGATCCTGAAAATAGATGGAATTGATGGTGAGAGGAACAGAGGGGATTACCTAGTGGTGAGCAGTGGAGAACAGTGCCTTGGAAGGAATAGGTCTGGCATGGTGCAGTATATTAAAATCACTTGGAGACATCAGGAGCATTTCAATACTGAAGGCACAGGTTACCCCCAAATAATGTGTTCTGGTCACATGATTTTCCATGTGTACATCTCCTCATACAGGTATGTTTGTCACATAGTTTCCATATGGGATCATTCTTTCCACTTAGAGTTTATGTACTTGTGGGACAGTAAATTGGAGGGTAATGGGATGAGGTTCTTTTATTTATGCTGATGTTTAATTAAAACGCCTTTGCAAACAATTAAGTGTGTCAATTGATTGATTGGTAGAAAGTAATAAGCATCAGTAGAGGCTTTGATAGAATTCTGACCCATAAAATATATACAACCTGGGGTACTTACCTACAGGCCCAGAATGAGAGACTCAGAGGCAACATATAAAATTAAAATGATTTTGCACAAACAATATGATTTTATTAATAAAACACAAACTATCAACAAACACCTGAAACCACTCAAAGTCAATAACAGATAAATGAAAATTTAAACAGCATGAGGTATTACTCTTAGCCATTTAATTAGTAGAGATGGAAAGAGATAAACAAACTTATTGGTAGAGGGCCACTGGGACACTATTTTAAATTTATTTTATTTTATTTTTGACAAACATTTATTTTATCTCCTTTATGCCTTTTCCCCAAATTGTACAGCAAAGAAAAGCAGAAAAAGAAAATGCTCATAACCAACATACATAGTCAAGCAAAACAAAATTCCCCATTGGCCATGTTGAAAAATGTATGACTCATTTTGTGTCTTTAGTCCATTGACTCTCTGTTAGGAGCTGGGTCACATATTTCATCTTCAGTTGTGCTTTTCAAATCTTTCAAAGTTGCTTTTTATTTGTAATGCTGTTGTTATTGCATAAATTGTTCTTCTTGTTCTACTCTTTTCCCTCTGGTTATTAATTGTGTACCCTTTTAATTTTCCCTCTCTTTACCCTCACTTTTGTAAAGAGAGGAATCTTTGCAAATAAGAACTTGGCAAAAGCAAAATTTACCTAATAATTGTAATCTATTAATGTAATAGGTGTTTTCTACACCATTGTCCCTCTTCTCTTCCCATTGACCATCTCCATCACAGATTTCTTTCCCTTTTTTCTTTCCTTTGAATCTCCCCTTCACTTTCCCTTTTCTGACATTAGAGCTTGTTTGGCCAATGGGGTGCTGTGAGGCTCAAATGAGGTGAGAGAGGTAAAACACTTGGCAACCTTAAAGAATTATAGAAATCCTGCTTATTATTGTCATTATTAACCTACCATGACCAGGACTCCAGTCTGGTGATGACTTCATTTTTTGAGCCTTTTCATACTCCTACTATTTCAAGAAATGTTAGAACAGAAATATAGAAGTATGGTAGTAAATGTTTAACAACCTGGTTTTCCGTGGAAAACACACGCAGACATACACACACAAGTGTGTGTTTTATAGTAAGTCTATGTGTGTCTATGTCCAAGTTATTGCATGTATCAAAGACACTACATATCTGAAAGGTAGAATTACTAGTTCTTGTAAAGTTCTGTGGTATTTTCAACAATCAAGAAACTGAGTTTAGAGTTGATCTACTCCTGTCCAGAACCCTATTTAGGAATTCCTATGTCTTGGGCAAATTCATTTAAGATATGTATTATAGTATGTCTATGTGTGTCTATGTCTAATTTATTATACATATCACACACATATGTATATATATATATATATATATGTATATATATATATGTACTTTCAAGTTTAATCTGCATTATTGCTACTTTCTTAAGTCTAGGCAATGAATAAAATAATATATCAAGCCATAATTTGTAACATTGCCATTTTAAGTTTTATAAATGCTTACACTGGAAATTTAGCAATGGGCTCTCAGTTGGCTCAAGTACTTCTCTGCTTATTTTCTTATCTATTCTACTCTCTTTTAAACTACCCCCTCCCCTCTCTCTGTCTCTTCCTATTTTCCATATCAAGTTTATAAACTTGTATATTATATAATTACATTATTATATATAACATCCATATGTTAATATTAACAATTAATATTAATATGTAGTATTAATATACTATATAATATAGAGTATTAATATACTAATTCTATATGTGTGCATGTATGCATGTGTGTGTGTATGTTCAACTTTCCTTTCTTTGTTTTAGATGAAAATGGTATTTACAGGATGTCTGCTTTCCTCTCCCCTTCATTCATGTTTGAATATTTCGCATCTTATGCACCATTGTTGTGTGAGATAGTCAGTTAGTCAACAGTTATAAAAACACTTACAAGGTGCCAGGTACTATTTTAATCCCTAGGGTTACAAAGAAAGCCAAAAATGTCATCCTTGCCCTCAAACAATTCACATCCTACTGGGGAAGGAGACATATGTATAATTATGCATGTACAATATATTCACAGTGTAAATGGATCACAGAGCTAGTAAGTATCTGATGACAAATTTGAACTCATGGAGATGACTCTTTCTGATTTCCAGCCCAGTGCTCAATCCACTGAAATACCTATCAAATGATTTGCATTTTGGAAAAGCACCTAGGCTTGCTGATGTTTTAGCCTATATCTAGCTTTTGTTACATATTCTTCATTTTGATTTGCCTTCCTGTGTTGGTGAGAAGTTCATCTGAGGTCATAATTTCATTTGGGAGTCTTAGAAACAGCAAATTTCTCATTTTCCAGTCATTGTGTAAGTCAATTTCATTTGGGAATGGTTATTTTTAAAATTCAAAGACCTGGTTATATGCTTCAATAATATTGTAAAGGTTTCACCAATTTCTATTCTAAAGAGGAGTTTAGATCTGAAATATGTGAATGTTATTAGTAAGCTTCATGCATTTCCCACCAATTTTACCTAACCAAAAATATGTTGTCATTCATATATTCAGTTAGTTTTGAATTATTAATGTGCATTTTATTCAGTAAGGTATGAGAATAGAAGCAACATGACAAAATGGATAGAGAAGTTTTCTGCTGTGTTAAACCAAAATTTATCAATAAAACAAGATTTTTTTTAAAGCAATCGGGGTTAAGTAACTTGCTCAAGGTTACACGGCCCGTTATTTCTGGGTGTGGTGCTGAGTATCTGAGCCCAGATATGAACCAGGTCATCCCGACACTGGAGCCGGTGCTCTTACTCGCTGAGCCACCTGGCCGCCCCTAAGCAATTGGGGTTAAGTAACTTGCTCAAGGTTACACGACCAGGTGTTTCTGGGTGGGTGCTAAGTGTCTGAGCCCGGTATTCGATCTCCAGGTCAGTCTGACACTGGAGCCGGTGCTCTTATTCGCTGTATTACCTGGCCACCCCCTAGATAAACTTTTTTCACAGGATAGTGAGATGGACTTAGGGTCAGAAAGAACTCAGTTAAAGCCTTCCCTCTGAACTATACAGCCATGTAACGACAGGGAAGTTCATTTCACTTTCTAGTGCCCCAGACCAGAAGTGTCAAACTTGGGTCTCACATAGGAGACAAAAATCCCTAGTGGGTCAGAATCAGATTAAAATTAATTTGGAAATGTTTAATAATATAAAGGAAAATACAATGCATCATAATGTCAATCTGTGTTTTTCTATGTCAATATGTGACCTGAAGGGATTCTTTCTATCTGCATTTGATACCATTGACTCATTCATAACTCTAATGCTATAAATTGTAGAAAAGTTGTGAATCTCCACTGTTAGAGAAAACATACTCTCTAGAATTTTTCTATATCAATGAAATAAAAGGTCAGAACAAAAAAAACAAATTAATGTAATGTTCAAAACTACTTTTAAAATACTAATATCAAAACATATTGTGATCCTGCCATGAAAACAGTAGTGATGCAAGGTTAGGAAATACAAGTTACTCACTAGACACAAGAAGATTAAAAGAATAAGATACTGAAGCAATTCAGTTCACAATTGGTAGTATCAAAAGTGAAAGAGTATTTCATCATTCTTGATATGTAATTAATTTGTATTCATTGCCTAATAATTTAAAAAAAATCCTGTTTTAACATACAAATATGAATTCAAGACATCTTGGGACAAAATTTCTAGTGGCATTGTATTTTTGCCAGTTTTCAGAGTGGTGTTGAGTTAGATAGAGAGTTGCTCTCAAAGTAAAAAAGAACTGTTTTCAAATCCTGCCTCTGACATATACTAACTAGGCAACTCTGAGAAAGTCATTGACTCTCTCGACACCACAGACAAATCTCTAACACTAAAGATTGAAAGGAAGGTGCCCATTTTAACTGAAGGAGAAAATGTTTCACGGGTAATAAATCCTAAAAACAAAAAAAAAAAAAAGAAAATCTAAAAATTTTCGTCAATATTTCAATGAATTCATGATCTTATTGATGTGGACTGTCTTCCATGGAACAGAACACAATAATCCATGCTTTCCATCCTAAAAAATTCTTATTAATAGTGTTAAACAAATCATCCATAAAAGATCCATTGAACACAATGAAGACATTTCTCATGGTCTTTGAACACTTCTTAAGAAGACATCGGACCTCCGACCAAAGGAGTATGGGAAATGGTGAACTATAGTTACAGAATTATCATACTTTGTCAGACATGGAAAACATGTTCATTTGTTTCTTTACTTGTATTTTTGTTGTGAGGGTGGGTTGCATTTGTGTGGAGTTGGTAATGAAGGGGTAACACACTGTAAAGCAATAATGATGGAAAAATAAACTATTGACTTACTGTTTTAAAATTTTACACATAAGTATTTATAGTGGTCTGGATATATCTATCTATGTAGAAATATCTATCTATCTATCTATCTATCTATCATCTCTTAGATACTAGTACAACATTCAGAATTCCCATGTTATCCTACACTCTTACAAAATCTGTACACACACATGTCATATATGATTTCAGTTATGCCTTCATTTCTTATAACCAAATCATTATTGATCATAAGGCATAGCTCACTCACACCCAATTTCCATCTCTCCATTGCTTTGGGTTTATCTTCCCTGTTTATCCTTCTATGTTCACGGTATTCCATGATTCTTCTAAAATTCTGCTGTTTTTTAGAGGCAGAAGGCAGTGTTTAGAGTCTAGAATGTGGAAAAATTATTGTCTGAGACAACTGAGGCTAAATTTTGGGGGAAAGATAAACTTTGGTACTTGGTAAGTTTGAGATTCTTGACATGCAGGTGAACATGAATGAATGGATGGTTGGATAGATGGATGGATGGATGGATGGATGGATGGATGAAAAACCCTTCTTTAAGCACTTCCTACATGCCAGGCACTGTGCTAATACAGTGATGACAGACAGTTGAAAATTTGACTCTGGAGTTCAAGAGAGAGGTCCACACTATAAACGTAGATTAGGGAGAACTCGGTAATAAAGTAACAAGACCATGGTTTTGAAGAAGAAATAGATGGAGAGAAGAAGATTAAGGATAAGTTTTTGGGAAACATCAATATTAAAATACTGGTAAGAGGAGTGGGTTGAAAAAGAAACAGTTAAGAGAAGTAAGAAAGTATGGTTTTTTGAGAGGCAAGACAGAGAAGAAAATACAGAAAGAAGGAGGAATAGAGTCATCGTCAAATGTTGCAGAAAAGTAAAAAAAAAGATGAAGACTAAGAAAAGTATAATGGCTTTAGTTATAAGGGTAAGTATCGATGAATATGGAGATATTTCAGTCATGTGAAATAGAAGGAAGCCAGATGACAAGTTATTGAAGAGAAATCTGGTGGGGATAGAATTCTTTTTTTTTCTAGAAATTTGGTCATGCTTCCATCCTTTCTTTGAAGAGGTTAATAAGTGGGTATGGAATATAGTGAATACTGTAAGATTCTGTTGATAATGTTGGTTAGTTTTATTGAACTGATTTTTTTCTTTTTTTTTCCTCCTTTGTTATAGCCAATTATTTACTAAATTGGAGAGGAGAGTAATATTAAAGAATTAGACTTCTAGGGGCGGCCAGGTGGCTCAGCGAGTAAGAGCATCGGCTCCAGTGTTGGGATGACCTGGAGCTCGAATCCCGGGCTCAGACACTCAGCACCACACCCAGAAATAATAATAACTGGCCGTGTAACCTTGAGCAAGTTACTTAATCCCGATTGCTTAAAAAAAAAGAATTAGACTTCTATAAAAACAACATAAATCAATAACATTTTTGAATTACTAAAAAAGTGGTGAAGGGCAGGGGAGTGAAATTATAGATGTATGGATTAGAAGGGACATGGAAAGATTTTTCAGTGCATGTTTAGGAGATGTTAAAATGTTTTAAAACAGATAAGAAGGGGCTTTGAAGAAACATGAGACAGAGAGACAGACAGAGACAGAGACAGGGAGATATAATGGTAATGGTAATTTGAAGATTTTCCCTGTGCCCTAATAGGTTGAATATAATCATATTGGTGGGAGGAGTTTGCCGAAGGGTGGAGTATATCTCACAGGAAGCTGGGAGTCATTCAAAGCAGTTAGACCTGGAGGGAGGAGATGACTTAGCCAAGGAGACAGCTAGGCTTGGGAATGTTTGTTTGTGGTAAGTCTGAAGGATGGTATGAGACCCTGCTGTACTATGGTATATTAACTTCTTTGTTACTATGATAGATTTGACTTTTTGTATTGGGATTTGGTATTCTGGTGTCTGAATAAATGTTTTGCTTCTGTCTTCTATACAGAGAGTTTGTTATGTTTTGCCTTTGAGAACTATGGCAGCATATTCATAGTTGCCATCAGTGCTGTAAATATTGCATTGGTGCTACAGAGACAGAGAGACAGAGATAGATAGTGGCAGGAGTGTCGGTGGTGAAGATTACTCTATTCTCCATTTTGGAGGATGATTGCCACAAAAGGAGAACAAAGGATAAGGTAAAGGTTACAAGTAAAATAATTCAATTCAGTGTTAACAAACAGTTATTAAGTGGCCATTTATTATATAAATATATTTCTTCTGATGATGTAAACATGTGCCAGTCCCTTGTCCTTAAGGAGCTTACATTCTGCTAGAGCAATGCAAATACAAACAAATGGAGCAAAAGGAAAATTTATTTGGGAGAGAACACTATAACTTTAGCAAATCAGAAAGGCCTTTACAAAAGATCTGGTGCCTGAGTAAGACTTGAAGGATGAAAAAGTTTCTGAGATGGAGATAAGGACAGAGTAAATGTGTTGGAGATTGACTTGGGTGACTGCCTGGAGGTAGGAAATGGAATAATGAACTCATAGAATGGTCAATTGTGCAGAATATAAAATTTATGGAAGGTATTAAAATGAAATAAAGCTGGAAATAAAGATAGAAGACCATGGGTTGAGTTTTAAATGACAAGCTATGTATTTTATCCCATAGGGCAATAGGGAATTAAGGTAGGATTCTGAGCAAGATAGTTCACATAAACAGTTAAGCAGCTGTATGGAAGACAAGTTAGAGAGGGGAAAAGTTGGAAGCAGGGAGATGAATTAGAAGGTTCTAATAGCCCAATTATATAGAAATATTATAGTGTAGTATAGTCTAATAGTAGAGTCAAAAGGTAATTAGGGTTTGACCTATCAAGTCATGACTGTGTGAGTGGACAGGAGGGGATAGATCCTAGAGCTATATCATGTAGCAAATTATGAAAACAGAATAAATAAAATTAACATCTTCCTGGATATGGGTGATGAAAAGAGGGGAAATTTCAGGTTAACTCTGAGGTTATAACCTTGGTACCTGGGGAGCTGATGGTGGGGTAGGAAGTATTGTCCTCATAAGTACATACAGAATACAGAACAGTAATACAGAAGACTTGAGGAAGGGTAGAATTTTGTTATGAGATAACGAGTTTTGTTTTGGACTTGTTGGGTTTGAAATGCTCATAGGACCTACAGGAAGAAATATAGTAGCTAGGAGACAGTTAATGATGTATGACTGGAATCCAGGAGATAGATTAAAACTGGATATAGCAATTTGGAAATCACCTTCCTTGACTGATGCTTAACATTGTGAATATTTCTTCTTAATAAAGCTGTTTCCTTTTGCTTTTTTGTCTGCTGCTGCTGTCTCGCATTTTTATATTCTTTTTACTCTACACTGGAATTCCAAATCTCACCTCAAACTGAATGTTGTAGACAAGCATATTGTAGGTGGTGGGGAAAGAGAGAAGAAAAAAAGGGAATAGTGAAAGTCTGACAGAGAAGGAATCATCAATGGTGCCGACTCGTAGAGGAAAGAAGAGAACCTGAGACATGGGGAACAGGTAGAAGGTTTCACTTTGGCAAGGATTTGGACTATCTTTTCTTCAAAGTCAGGAATAAAAGAGGGTGAAGTTTTGGAGGGGTTTTGAGGTATGACCTATGGAATATTGGCAAACAATGGTGACACTTCCCCTTTGAAATGAGAAGTTGGGTGACTTAATCAGAGCAAAGGTCCTTTCCCTACAGGGAGAGGATGGTGAATATATAGACAGATACTTTAGAGTGACTAGACATGGTCATGAAACACCAAAGGAATTTTTTTTTATTAACTGCTTCCTACATATTTATTTAACTTACTTATGAATGATGAATTAAATTAGCCTAGAATAAATTTATCTTAGGCTGGTGGATTTGTAAATGGTGCCCGCTCCCTTTTTATACATTGGTATGAAAGAGTAGTATAAGTTATAACATTCAGGAGCTATCAGGTCCCCTATTTTTTTCCTACACTTTCCCCTTACTACTTGACACCTCCCTTTAACCATCCCCATTTTCTCTCACCTTTCCCCTCCTACTGCCTGCAGGGGACATTAGATTTTTATACTTAACAAAATATGTTATTCCTTCCTTGAACCAAACCTGATGAGAGTAAATCTCAAACAATGCTCCTCTCCCTTGCTTCTTTCCCTCTCCCACAATAAGTTTATGTATCTTTTCACACTCGATTTCTATACTTAACTGAGTATGTTATTCCCTCTTTGAATCAAAAAGAGTAAGAGTAAAGCTCTTACAATGTTCATCTCTCTCCCTTCTTTCCCTCTACTATAATGTTTTTTTTTACCTATTCATTACTTATTCATCACATTAGTTAATTTATACCCATATTCTCTCTCTCTCTCCTTCTTAAATATCATGACAATTATATAATTCTCAATATTTACAGGTATCAGCTTTCCATATAGGGATGTAAACAATTTGTTCTTAATGAATAATAAGTTGTGAGTGTGTGTTTTCCCTCTTTACTTTTTTATGTTCAAATTTTCCATTAAGCTAATTCCTTTTCATCAGAAGTTTTGGAAGTCCCTTATTTCATTGAATGACCATCTCCTTGTCTGAAAGATTTTGCTCAATCTTACTGGGTAGTTGATTCTTGGCTGTAGTTCAAGCTCTTTTGCTTTATGAAGTATCATATATTCCAATCCTTCCAATCTTTTAATGTAGAAGCTGCTAGGTCCTGTGTGATTCTGACTGTAGTTCTGCGATATTTGAATTCTTTCTGGATGCTTGCACTATTTTCTCCTTTAATGGATAATTCTGGAATTTTGTTATAATATTTCTTGGAGTTTTCAATTTCAGAACTCTTTCAGTAGGTGTTCAGTGGATTCTTTCAATAACTATTTTACCCTCTGGTCCTAAGACCTCAGGGCAGTTTTCCTTGATGATTTGTTGGAAGATTTTGTCCAGGCTCTTTTTTCGTCATTGTTTTCTGGGAGATCAGTAATTCTTAGATTATCTCTCCTGGGTCTGTTTTCCGGGTCAGTTGTTTTTCCGGTGAGATATTTTACATTTTCTTATATTTTTTTTCATTCTGTTTGACTGATACTTGATGCCTCATAGAGTCATTAGCTTCAATTTGCCTTATTCTAATTTTTAGTGAATTGTTTTCTTTGTTTAGTTTTTTAATCTCCTTTTCCATTTGTTCAGATTTTACTTTTAAGGAGTTATTTTCTCCAGTTGTATTTGGTGCCTTCTTTCCCACTTGACAAATTTTACTTTTTTTTTCTCATTCTCATATTTATTCCACAAGCAAAAATAAGTTATACCTTAAGGCTAAAGCATTTAACAAGAGTAAAGAAGAAGCACCAGCAGGGATGTACTGTACAACAGTCCACTACAAAACTCAAAACTTTTATTAAGAGTTGTTCTGTTCCCATGGTGCAATAAATATTGAATCTTCATCTCTGGAATATTTAAAGGGGTCAGAGATCAGGCATAAAACCCTTTTGAAACTACAAGACAAAGTTATGGGTATATGGATAGTTAATAGAAAATAATTTCTATTAACACCATGCTGCAAGATGGAAAAAAATCCCAATCAACAGCTAATTAATTCCCAGTGAAATTTATGGTGTCAAAAAGAAAAGATTTTTGGCACCAGGAGTTCAAGGACTTTCTGTCACTGGTGCAGCTTCAACGAATCCTCCTTTAGCCAACACATCTGGATACAGAAAGGCTTCCCCCACCTTGAGTGTCTCTCTGTCTCTCTCTGTCTCTCTCTCTCCCTCCTCTCTCTCTCTCTCTCTCTCGGCCTCTGACAGGCCAACCCAGAAATCTCTGGTGGCCTCATCACAGTGATGAGCCATCCTGCCAACCTCTGGAGAAATAAGGGAGCCCAAATGAGAAGGGCATCATCACCTTTGCTTAAATAATAACTAACTCTTCAATGTGTTTTGATAATCTATTTTCAGAAACAAAACAACCAGAACTATTCCTTATTAATAAGTCTTCTAATTCTATCTGAAAAACATAAACTTGCAAAGATCAGAAAATTCACTGGAAATTTGGAAAATAGACAACTCAAAGGGTTTTATGCCAAAACTCTTGTTAATGAATCAATTAGTCTTATGAACCCCGTCCTATTTATTTCTGGTTTGTGAAGCAATGTAGAGAGCTATCAGGCAGTAGATTTCTGAAAAAAATTTCTTCAGCTCAGGAACTTTGTTTTTCCCAGCATAATCATATGGAGCTGGTTCTGAGGCAAATTTCATTGGTGTGGCAAATATAATAGGTGGTGATTCTGAAAATGCCACAGGCTTTAAATCCTGCGGGCTGTAAGCAGTCGAGGCCCAGGACCCAGCCAGCTTCTGGATGAAGCCGCTGAACTTGTAGTACATATGATCTCCTGAAGCCAGTATCCTCACAGCGACGGAAACATGGAAAGTGACAAATTTTAATTTTTAAGGAATTATTTTCTTCAGTGAATTGTTTCCCCCATTTTTCCAATTATATTTTTTTCATTGTTTTAGGGACTTCAATGAAAAGATATGGACCCAAATTGCAACTTACTTAACAATGACACCCTAAATAAGGAATGGGTCAAGGAAGAAAAGAAAATGATGATGATGATGATGATGTAACAATATACCCAAACTTCTGGGATGTCAGTAAGCCATTCCTCGGGGGAAAAATAATATCCCTTCTCATGCTTCTCTTGCTTCTTGTATCTGAATGTCAAATTTTCTATTGAACTCTGGTTTTTTCATCAAGAATGCTTGAAAATGGGGTGGCCAGGTAGCACAGCGAGTAAGAGCACTGGCCCCAGTGTTGGGATGACCTGGGATGAAATTCGGGCTCAGACACTTAGCACCCACCCAGAAAAACCTGACCATGTAACCTTGAGCAAGTTACTTAACCCCAATTGTTTAGGGGCAGCCAGGTGACTCAGCAAGTAAGAGCACCGGTCCCAGTGTTGGGATGACCAGGGATCAAATCTGGGCTCAGTTACTTAGCACCACACCCAGAAATAACTGGCCATGTAACCTTGAGCAAGTTACTGAAACACAATTGTTTTAAAAAAAATAATGCTGGAAAGTCCTCTATTCCACTGAATGACCATATTTTCTCCTGAACCATGATACTCAGTTTTGCTGGGTAGGTGACTCTTGGTTTTAATACCAGCTCCTTTGACCTCCAGAATATGATATTCCAAGCCCTTCGACCCCTCAGTGTAGAAGCTGCCAGATCCTGGGTTATCCTGATTGTGTTTCCACAATATTCAAATTGTTTCTTCCTGGCTGCTTGTAATATTCTCTCCTTAATCTGGAAATTCCGTAATCTGGCTATAATATTCCTAGGAGTTTTCTTTTGGGATCTTTTTCAGGAGTTGATCAGTAGATTCTTTCAACTGCTATTTTGCCCTCTGGTTCTAAAACATCAGGGCAGTTTTCTTTGAGAACTTCCTGGAGGATGATTTCTAGGTTCTTTCTTTGATCGTGGCTTTAAGGTAGTCCAATAATTTTTAAATTATCTCTCCTGGATCTATTTTCCAGGTCAGTGGTTTTTCCCATGAGATATTTTACATTGCCTTCTATTCTTTCATTTGTTTGGATCTGTTTAACAGAATCTTGATTTTTCATAAAGTCATTAGTTTCCATTTGCTCCAATATATTTCTGAAGGAATGATTCTCCTCATTGAGCTTTTGAGATTCTTTTTCCATCTGAAAAATTCGGCTTTTTAAGGCATTCTTCTCCTCATTGCCTTTTTTTTTTAAAAAAGCAATTGGGGTTAAGTAACTTGCTGAATGTTACATGGCAAGTTATTTCTGGGTGTGGTGCTAAGTATCTGAGCCTGGATTTGATCCCCAAGTCACCCCGACACTGGAGCCCGTGCTCTTACTTGCTGTACTATCTGGCTGCCCCCCACCCATCATTGCCTTTTTGAGCCTCTTTTTCCATTTTAGTTAGTCTATTTTTTAAGGTAGTATGTTCCTTAGTCAGGCTGTTGACTCTCATTTCATAATTTTCTTGCATTGTTCTCATTTCTCTTCCCAATTTTTCCTCCAGTTCTCTTATCTGCTTCTTCAGGTCCTCTATGACCTGTAACTAGCTTGTATTTTCCTTTGAAGCTTTTGGTGCAGGAGTTCTGACTTCACTGTCTTCCTCCTGTTTCATGCTTTGCTCCTTTTTGTCCCCAAAATAGGAGTGTAATGTTGTAATCTTCTGTCTGCTTTGTTTCCTTTGCCTAGTCATGTCGCCCCTCAGTCACTTGACCCCTGGGTTTTGTGCCACAGTAGTACTCTGCCACCAGACAGGGGAGCTTTTGTCCCAAACAGTGATGTTTTCTCAGCTGCTGGATATATTAGATGGATCCCCTCTCTGAGGTCTCCACTTGCTCTGGCAAGCTGGACACACATCACAGGACCTCTACCCTAGACTGCAATCCAGATTGAAGCAGGTTAAACAAGAGCAATTACCCTTCAGACTGGTGCTTGGTCCCCCTGCACTCTGAAGGCCAGGAGCTGAAGCCAACACATGGTGCCTCAGTGGCTTCTCGCCCCGCGGGCAAAAGCTATGCACTCCCACTTACTGGGTCCCAAAGTCCAGACTGCACTGGCCTCTCAGTTTGTCCTTCGTATCTATGTGTTGATAAATCTGTGAACAGCCACAGCTGCTGCTGATCTGGTGTCCCTCTGGCTGGAGGCTGGTCAGGCCTGCCCTGGGGCTAAAGCCTCGGCATGGGACTGGGCTGAGCTGGGCTCCCAGAACACTGTACTGGCAGATTCCTGCCAGCCTGCTGGGCTGTCCTCAGTGGGAAGTTAGCTTCTCTGTGTCATTTTGTGGGTTTTGCAGCTGCAGAGTTTGTTTAGAGTTCCCTGTGATTCCAGTGTTAGTATTTGCTGGCTCCACTCCCCTGTAGTTCAGGATCTCCCCCTGGTTGGCTAAGATGTGGCTTATTGGGATGCCTCCTGCCATATACTTTAGTCTCATTACAGGCACATCCATGCCCTTTCTCTAGGACTTTAAGATGGTTTCACTATTTCAGGATATTTTACTGGGGCAAAATTCTCTGGGTTTCTAGGGTCTGAGAGGGAGATTAGAGCAGCTATGATTTACTCCATCATCTTGAATCCTACAAGTTCAGGTAGGTGATTTTTAAACTTCCAGGCTGTGGGCTGATTGCCCCAGGAGTAGCTGCTGCTACTGCCATAGGCCCTGCATTAGTCTTTTACCCAGCTTCAACAGACCCCCATCCTGAGGTGAAAGGTTTGGGAATCATCCCTGCAGTGGGTGAGTCAGGTTGCCCAGGCTCACTTTAGCTCTGCTATGGTCTGGTCTGTGCTGGTCCAGCCCCCATGCTTTGTGCTCTGGGATCTGTACTGCCCTCCCCCATGCAACAAATCCAACTGTGCACACTTTCCTGGGCTGGGAATTTGCCACACTCCATCTTCCAATGGATTCTGCCATTCTAAAAACTGTTCAGATTCACTTTTTAGAGGTTATTGAAGGAATTCATGAGGGAGTTCAAATAAGATCCTGCTTTCACTCTGTCATCTTGACTCCAGCACAAGATGCTCTATACTCTTCATTTTCATCTTTTAATACATTCAAGTACCATGAAAAAAAGTGCTGCTCTAAGTATTCTGGCATATTGAAAAAGCTATCAGCTATTTTTGATTGTTTTTATTTCTTCTTAGTTTGATTACAGGATTAGGTTACCTTCTTAAGGAAGAGTCATCCCTGAACTAAGCCAGACTAATAAAGATACTCTCTTAAATCTAGGCTACCTACAGATTTAAAGAATAGATATATTGAGGAGACTTTATCATTTAGTGGCAGATAATTTAGAAGAAAAAAGAGACATAAGATTATAAGGTTTTTCAAAAAACTAAATTTCCCTTTCTAGCAGAAAGGGTAAGTTGACCAAAGGTTAATTTCCTCTTTCTGAAAGCTGGAAGAAAGTTAGCCAGAGGTTAAGTTAAACTGCCTTTTTTTATTCTTGAACTACAGTCTAAGTTGAGTAATGGACTATTCTAGGGAAGACGGGGAGTGACTGTTAACCACTGAACCCAAGTTCCTCTTTCCCAGTACACTTTCTGATTACAAAATGGACCACCTGTAGGAAAGAACATCTGACATAGGATTAAGAAAGTCTGGGAGATGCTGATTAGTCAGATGACCTCCATTTTCCAATTGAATTGTGTTCAAAAGAGTTTCTGTAATTTTTACAATTCTTCTTTTTCATTTATAAAAACCATCTCTGCAAATCACTACTTGTCTCTGACCTTTGAGGAGTCAGATGACCTGGCTTGACATACAAATGCTAGCTTTGCAGATTAAATCATAGACAGCTCGGTAACTTTGTCCTCAGTTTACTTTTTATTTCAGAAAATTAATTTTAACAATGTATGAGACATTTTTACCTTTGATCTCCTTCATATCCTTCATTTTAATATCAATAAATTATAACCAGCTAAGTTCCATGTGAGCATACACTATATGTCTCTCCTTAAATACACATAAACCATTACAAGAGACAATGAAGAAACAATATATGATAGTACTGTGAAGCTTTAAGGAACAGAGGGATAATTTACCAACTAATCATCCAGAAAAACACTATCCATATGAAGTCCAATGACTTTAAAGGATTAATCCCTCACCAGTGTCCTTAACCCCCCCCAAAGACATGATTTGACTGTTGTTTGTTTGTTTTTGTTTTTGTTTTTTTTTTGCAGTGTTGACACTGGTAAAATGTGATTTGTGTTTTGCTTGGAATTAAAATGCAGATCAATTCAGTAAGCATTGAAGGCTTATAATATTCTAAATCTCTGGATAGGTATTGGAAAATAAAACAAAGATGAAGAATGACAAGAAAGAAACCTGAAACATCGAAGTATCAGTAGTTTGGAGTCGGAAGATTTGTGACTGATTCCTAGCGGTAATAATGATCACAATAAGAAGAGCATCTATATGATGCTCTAAGGCTTGCAATATACTGTGCAGATAATATTTCATTTTATTCTCACAACAATATTGGGAGATGAGTACTTTCTTTAGCCCTATTTTATATGTGAAGAAACTGAGGTAGACAGAGACCAAATAAGTTAACCAGGGTTATACAACTAGCAAGTGTCTGAGACTGGATTGCAACTCAAGTCTTCCAGACTCCAGGTTTACACTCAGATTTGCAGTATGCTTTATATATTTTATTATTTGATTCTCACAACAACTTTTGGATGTAGTTGTTGCTATTATCCCAATTTTATACATGAGGAAATCGAGGATAATGAGTGATTTGCCATGGGTGAAAACTATATATGTATCTGAGGAAACAGAGACCCAGAGAAGTTATAGACTGTCCAAAATAGCACAGTGGATAGAGCTACAAATCAATTTCTTAGGTTCAAAATTTACCATTCGATTCCAATAAAAGGAAAACAATGTTTATACATTTTATCTTAGTTTTGTTATAAAGAAAGAACTTTTAAAAGTAATAGGGAAGGGGCAGCCAGGTGGCTCAGCGAGTAAGAGCACCAGCTCCTGTGTTGGGATGACCTGGAGATCTAATGCCAAGCTCAGACACTCAGCACCAAACTCAGAAATAACTGGCTGTGTAATCCTGAGCAAGTTACTTAACCCTGATTGCTTAAAAAAAGTAATAGGGTGTCATACAATTATTGTTTTGTTTTTAACCATAACTATGATTCCATTAATATAGGCATTACCGGTGAGAAATTGTTGCTATCCATTTCTTATCATTTCTTTTTTTGCAAAATATGGTCTTAGAGACCTGCTTGGGGCCCTAAGTAATTAGTAGAGTTGTGCAAAGCCACAAAGCTATTATATATCAAATATGGGACTAAAGTGAAAGATCTTCATGTCCTTTATTTATTATTCTTCACTGCTTTTCAAATGCATGTTATTAATGCAATTAAAAAAACATATAATTGAATGAATCCTAGAATCAGAAGAAATCGTAGAAGTCATTTAGTAGACCTCTTTCTGCCAAACAAGTGAAAGTCTAGTCTCTTCCTAATCATCTATTCACTAGTTGTGTGACCCTGGACAAGTCATTTAGTATTTCTAAGCCTGAGTTTATTCATCTGTAAAATGAGGTTGAACTCACAGACTTTCTTGCTCTAGATCTATGTTCATATGACTTTCAGTGAAAATAGAGCTCATCATTTAATGAGGAAACTTATTCTATTTTTCTATATCTCCATTAGGACATTTTCCTTGATATTGTTAGAACAGACATCTGCTATTCTTTAACTTCCTCATATTGACCGTGGTTTTCTTTTTTGGAGTTCCTCAGAAGAATCTAGTTCCTTTTATACTTGGCAGCCCTTCTAATGTTTGAAGACCATTATCAGAACTACCTTCAGTTCTCCAGGATAACCATCCTCAATTGTTCAGATTTTTGATTACCTGGCATATTTTCACTTTTCCTTATGGCACTGTTCATCCTCCTCCTTGATGTTTGCTTCAGCATGTCAGTTGAGATACTTCAGATAAACTGAGTCCTGGGAAAGATCTTAATTTAGAACGGTCAAAGTCATCCACTGCATCCTGGGCCATTGCCAGTCATCTTGACTTTTGTCCTAACACTGAACTTTAATGACTGTAGAGGAGAGAATGAGAATGTGGACTTTGCTCAGCTCTGCCTCACTTAAATCCGACTCATGCCTGAGTCAAGACTAATATTATCCTCATGATGTCATTGAAACTCTTCAAGAATGAAGGACACACAACAACAAAAGCAGCAACAAGAACAACATGTCTATGTCTGCCTTAAGCTACAATATTCTAAATGTGGTTCAATCAGTACAGATTATAATAGGATCATTTTATCCTTTGGTCTTCACAATCTTCTCCTCTTAATGTAGAAAACGTTCCATGATCTTTTTTTGGTTTGTTTTCAACAACGCCTCAGATGAATCATTGAAATTATAATCAATTAAAATCCCTAAATATTTTTACATGAATGGTTTTCAAGTCTCACCCATATATGTACTTGTTGCACCTAAATTCAAGATTTTATATTTACCTCTATTAAATTTCCTCCCTTTTGATTCAGCCCATTAATATAGCACTTGGAAATCTCTTGGGAATCTTACTTCTATTATCCCTTCCAGCGTCAGGTCATCTGCAAATAAGATAAGCATCCCAACTATGTCTTCAAGGCATTGATAGAAATGTTGAACAGAATAATCACGAGCAAATAGATTTCTGGCATTGCTCCAGAGACCACCCTGGAGGGTGTTGATTCATTAATTAAACATTCACTAGCTCCAGTTGTTCTGCCAGTTACAAATGCACCTACTTGTAATATCACCGAACCCATATTTTTCCTTTTTGTTTGAAAAGAATATCATGAGAAACATGCCAACTTTTCTGCCGAAATCAAGATAAGCAGCATCTCCAGTATTTCTGTCATTTTTCAGTCTAATCACCATTTAAAAAAAAAAGGATTGGAACAACATGATGATTCTTAGAAAGAAAAGTGGAGACTATGTCTCTGACAAAGGACGCATTTCTAAAATATACAGAGAATTGAGTCAAATTTATAAGAATACAAGTCATTCCCCAATTGATAAATGGTCAAAGGATATGAACAGGCAGTTTTCAGAGAAAGAAATTAAAGCTATCTATAAGCACATGAAGAAATGCTCTAATTCACTATTGATTAGAGAAATGCAAATCAAAAGAACTCTGAGGTACCACATCTCACCAGTCAGATTGGCTAAGATGACAAAACAGGAAAATGACAAATGCTGGAGAGGATGTGGGCAAACTGGAACACTAATGCATTGTTGGTGGAGTTGTGAACTGATCCAGCCTTTCTGGAGAGGAATCTGGAATTATGCCCAAAGGGCTATAAATACTTTCATACACTTTGATCCAGCAATACCACTCCTAGGGTTATATCCCAAAGAGATCATAGAAATGGGAGAAAGACCCATATGTACAAAAATGTTTATAGCAGCTCTTTTTGTGGTGGCAAAGAATTGAAAATTAAGGGGGTGCCCATCAATTGGGGAATGGCTGAACAAGTTGTGGTATATGCATGTTATGGAATACTACTGTGCTATAAGAAATGAGGAACAGACTGTGTTCATATTTACCTGGAGAGGCTTAAAAGAACTGATGCTGAGTGAGAAGAGTAGAACCAGGAGAAATTTGTACACAATTACAGACACAACATATGTGTGATGACCAACTTTGATGCACTGGACTCTTCTCAGCAATGCAGTGATATAAGTCAATCCCAAAAGACTCATGATGGAGAGAAAAATGTGCATCCAGAGAAAGAACTAAGTTTATGTACAGGTGGAAGCAAAATACCTGATCTTTTTCATTCCCTTATTTGGTTTTATGTCCTGTTTACCATTTTTCATTCCACCCAGTACAATCCGTCCTTATAACCTGACCAATGTATAATGTGAAAGTATTTACAGATACTATACTTGATTATAAGCCGCCATGGAGGGGGGAGGGGAGGGAGGGAGACAAAATATGAAATTCAAGGAATTGTGGAATTGAATCCTGTAAACTAAAAGGAAACAAACAAATTAATAAAATTTTAAAAAAATTAAAAAAAAAGAAAAGTGGAGACTACTGGATGAATTCAGTTACTTATCAAGCATATTTTAATAATAGGTATGAATTTTGATGTGAATGGGCTCTATAGTTTTTTTAAATAATTTTTCCCTTTAAAAACAAACTAGTACAGCTGATGGTCCTGCTGCATTTCTCCCATTTTCTGCCATCCTTCAAAAATCACAGATAGTTATTCAATAATCAAATGCACATATTATTTCAGTACTCTGAGATGCAATGAAATTGGATCAGGTGATTTGAAGTCATTTAAAGAAGTGAGGAGAATCAAAAAGCACGAAACTGCAGAGGAGGAAGGGACCTTCTTGTTCAGTCATCTTTTGGTCATGTCTGAGTCATATTCTTTCAATTTTTATTTCACCTTCTGGTTCTGGAATATCAGGGCAATTTTCCTTTATTATTTCTTGAAAGATGATGTCTAGGCTCTTTTTTCTATAATGGCTTTCAGGTACTCTAATAATTTTTAAATTATCTCTCCTAGATCTATTTTCCAGCTCAGTTGTTTTTCCATTGTGATATTTTACATTGTCCTCTTTTTTATTGTTTTGAATCTATTTTATAATATCACAATTTCTCATAAAGTCATTAGCTTCCATTTGCTCCATTCCAATTTTGAAGGAATTATTTTCTTCCGTGGGCTTTCGAACTTCCTTTTCCATCTGGTCAATGGCACTTTTTAAGGTATTATTCTCATTGGCTCCTTGAACCTCTTTTGCCATTTGAGTTGGTCTGTTTTTCAAGGTATTATTTTCTTCAGTATTTTTTGGGTCTCCTTTAGCAAGCTGTTGACTCTTTTTTTCATTATTTTCTTGCATCACTCTCATTTCTCTTCCCAATTTTCCTCTACTTCTCTTACTTGATTTTCAAAATCCTTTTTGAGCCCTTCCATGGCCTGAGACCAATTTATATTTTTCTTGAAGGTTTTTGATGCAAGAATTTTGACTTTGTTGTATTCTTCTGTTATATGTTTTGATCTTCTTTGTCACCAAAGAGAGATTCTATAATCTGATTTCTTTTCCTCTGTTTGCTCATTTTCCCAGCCAATTACTTGGCTTTTGAGCTCTTTGCCATGATAGAACTCTGCTTCCAGAGTGGAGAGTCCTGTGTCCCAAATTTCTGGGGTTTTAAGCAGCTGTTGTCAGAGCTTCTTCTTGGCGCCTTCCACAGAACTGTGAGGAGTACTTACTCTCCAGTCTCAACAAGCTCTGCCATGCTAGCTAGCACTCTTTACCCCATGACTACCATGAAAGTCCGTGGCCCAGATCCAAGCAGGGCAAAGCAAAAGAATCCTGCTTCAGCACCAGCAAAGAGAATCCTGCCATTTCGCTCCAATCTGTCACTTGGTCCCCCTACAATCTGTGGCCCTGGAGCTCTGGAAGCAGCAGCTGCTGCTGCTGCTATTGTGATAACTTCCACCTCCACCATACTGGGGGCAGGGGCTGGACTGCACTCTCCTCTCACCCGGGTCCAACAGAGTTTCCCCATTGATCTTTTACTTTGCCTTTGGTGTTTGTAGGTTGAAAAGCCTGGAAACTTCATGCCAGTGATTCAGTTCCTGGAGGTCTGCTCCTACCTGATTTGTTCTGGCATGGCCCATATAGCACTGTGCTCTGCTCCTAGCCTGGTGTGATAGACCCTTCCTGTTGGCCTGCCAGGCTGGTTTGAGCAAGAGATTTGTTTCACTCTTTCAATTTGTGGATTCTGTAGCTCTAAAATTTATTTAGAGTCATTTTTACAGGTATTTGAGGGAATTGGGTGACAAGCGTAAGCAAGTTCCTTCTTTTACTCCCCCATCTTGGCTCCAACCCGCACTTCATTTTCTAAGAGGACCAATGATATCTCCAGGTGATGTCTTCATGCGTACATGATTTGGATTTTGAGCAAAGCTCTTTTGGAATCATCAAAGTCCAGTGGCAATATAAAAGCAGGATAATTGGTGATGACCTGGGATTCAGTGGATGACCTTGGAGTCTTTAATGCCTGTCCAACCTGTAAATTGTTCTCATCTGCCCATTCTACTGGGGGAATTCTCCATATCCTTGGGATAAACAGCTGCCTAACTCACTGATAGGCTTGAGGTGTTTCATTTCCCCTCAACCTGATTTAGCCTGTCTGCTGAGATAACTTTACTTGGGTATGATCACTGGGCATGTTGCAGCTTTTTAGTTATAGGTGAGATTTGGGTGCCAGGAGGACATGAATGATGGATAAGCAGCCCTGAAGAGGTCTCAGAAAACCCTCACATCAGCTTGGTCCTCCCTGAACATCTCACATTCTTGGTCATGCAGGTATGAAATAGGTGGGGTAGGCTTTAAAACTAGATCCTTTGACTCCAACCCCAAAAGTCTTTGTATTATACTGAGTTACATTCCAAGTCAGACAAATACTCTGAGTTTCAGGTTCCTCATTTGTAAAATGGAGATAATAATACATGTTCTACTTATTTTACCAAATTGTTATGAGGATCAAAGGAAATAATTTATGTAAAGGGTTTTGTAATATGTGTCAGTTATCATTGCTACAAGAAATGATGGCAGCACCATGGTGCATCTTGGATTTAGAGGCAGATGTACCTGAGTTTAAATTTCATCTCTTCCACTTACAATACCTGTGCCCTTTCTTGGTCAAGTCAACCAACTTCTCTGAACTTCAGTGTACATACAATATACAACCCCAGTGAAGGGATTAGATCACATGACCTCTAAAGTCCTTCCATCTTGAAATTTCTGGTCCAGTGATCTGATGAAAATAGGTTGTGTAGGTCAGGTTTCTCTTTGTCTTTTGTTAACATTGCCCTGTCTGCTCCAAAGAGCCATCAAGGAATATTTTGTCTTATTCAAGCATTACATCTATTAAACAGGAAAACAATAAGAATTATTAAGTGTTTCTTTTGTGCCAGCCATACAGCAAGATGTTGAATATATAAAAGGAAATATTGCCTGTCCATATTCTATCAAGGGAATAAATACCTAAACAAATGATTAAATACAATGTACATATGAGCTAAATACAGAGTAATTTGTGAGGTATGCTAGTAGCTAGGGTTTATTGGGAAAAAGACCTCCTGGAACAGATGGCACTTGAATTAGTTTCTGAAAGAGGCTCAGGATTCTGAGACATAGAGGTGAAGGGGTCATGTATTTTAGGTATGTGTATATCCTCTGTAGACTGTTTTACATACAAAGATGTCCTAAAAGTTTTGGTGCAGTTTAAAGCTGAACCTGAGTGATCCTGAGTCCAAGTCTAGAACCCTATACAATACACAATATAAAAGGATATGAGATAGGGAATTGAACAGAAATTCCTTCTGTCTATGTAGGTCATCACCCTCTCTGTAATTTGTACTCTTAGAGACTTGTCTTGAGCACTGAGGATTTGAATGATGTGTCCAGGGTCATACGATCAGTATGTATCAGTGGGACTTGAACCCAGGTCTTCTGAACTCCAATGCTGGTTCTATTACTTCATGATGTTTCTCAAATTTTCATTGTTATTACAATTTTAGAATCACATATAAGCCAGGTTGCTTTTCATAAAGTGAACAATTTAAAATTATTTTAAAAATTTATTTTAAATTTTAAAATAAAAATTAAAAAAAAGAAAGCAGTCAGGAAAGGCTCCGTGGAAGAGGTGTAGAATTTTGGAGAATTTTGATTGAAGGAGAGAAGAAAAAAAAGGAGTAGCGAGAATAGTTTCACTAGGTTGTCAGTGTGTTTTTAGCAAATATGTCTGAAGTATTTTGGATTTGCTGTTTTAATGTGCCCATGTAAAATCCTTGGTGGCTAAGTGATTGCATATGCTAAGTGGGGAGGGATGCCACATTTGGGAAAGGCTTTGAAATGTGAATGTTTTGCTGCAAGTGCTGACATGACTTAAGCTAGAGCAGAGTAAATTGGGTTACTAAAATTCAAGTGGCATGGAGAGAAGGAGAGAAGTTATTGCTACAAATGATCCCGGCTGCATTTGGCGGAACAAGAGAGCAATAAATCTGCTCCCTCAGAACCCAAATGTAAAAATGCTAAAATGTTCTGGATTAGGGGAAACAAATCACCCCTGATGAAAGGCAGGCTGGCAGGCCAACAACCCTTCTAAATGTTCCCAATGGCTGCCCATTTACAATGGATTGGATTGATGGTCACACCACAGTAAACACTTGACTCCAAAGCCTTTCGGGAAGAACACTTGCACAAGGTTGCTTGGTTAAGGCACTAACCCAAATCTCCAGTGTCAGTGCTGCCATCTCAAATGGAAACCCTTATTTTTATCTTGCTTCCATTTATAGTCTTTTCTTATAATCATGGAAACTCCATTCTTTACCTCATGTCCTGAGCTATGAATGGCTAGAGCATAGGGAGGAGTAATGGCAGCTAAACTAATAACAGTGTGCATTCAGAGATGAGACTAGCAATTTTGGTCCTTGATATAAGCAGCAAGAAATACACTGGAGGCAGCATGAAATATGCCCATGGCAAACATCATTAATTCTTCCTTAGGTTAACTTCATAATTCATGATGTGAAAATAACATAAATGATAATTAAAATAAATGCAGTTGAGTGGGAGAGGGAATTAGATGTTCTAATGCTACTGAACAAATACATTGGTAAATTGGCATCAAAACCACCATGCTTGGCTCTGGTGACCTGACTGGGTGAAAGACCATTTCTGATTGAACAACAGAACTGAGTGTGAGCAGGTCTTGGGTACCTCCTTGCATCAGTCAAAGCCATTGTGTGAGTGACTAGGTTATTCTCTAATCAATTTGTTTAAAAGAGAGAAGCTATTTCAGAACTGAAGAAAAAGAGATTCTGAGCATTTAGGGTTGAGACATTGGACTTCAGAGACTGGAGCAACATGGGGCAAAAGGAAGAGGGAGCTATGGAAGAGGTGGGAGATATGAAGGAGAATCATAGATTCCACAACCAGCCAGCCATGTTTTGTTTGGTTCTTTCTCCAACTTCCCTTTCTGATGTATATCTATAGACACTATAACATAACTTCCTGATACATTACGAAAAAGTTTCAAAAAAACTAAAGTTTATCTCAGCTACAAAGAGGCCAGGGGTAAACTAGAGATAAATGCAAATTGAGCCTGTTTGACAAGTAAAACTATCAACTGATGGTTTAATAGCTCCTTCTTTAACAAAAACAAAAATAACTCAAAATGGAAAGCAATTCTGACAGATTAGCCATAAAACTGTATTTTATATCACAATAAGCTCCAACTGAATATATGACCTAAATATTAATGGTTCTATCATAAATGATATAGAATAGAAGGAAGTATCTTAGACAACCATGGCTAAGGAAAAATTTTTAATTATACAGGGTACTCATAGAATATAAAATGAATGATTTCTACTCTGAGAAATGTCTCTTGATAGGAACATAATCAAAACAACTAGAATTAGGAGGAAATCAGTTAATTTGTAAATAATGTCGACAGCAATTTTTTTTTCTGGTAAAGGTCTGCTCTCCAAGATTTTTTAATAGAAATATATCAGAACAATAGTGATTCTCCATTTGAAAAGTGACCAAAGAATATTATCAAAGGATATGACAGTTTTTGAAAGACTTGCAAGTTACCAACAATCACTTGGAAGAATGTTTTATATTGCTAATAAAAAGAGGCATGTAAAATAAAAACAGCTTTACCATTTCACTTCATATGCATGGGATTGGCAAAGATGATGAATGAGGAAAACTGTAAAATTGTTAACACTGGTGGGTCTGTGGGAAAGTAGGCACACTAAAACAATATTGATGGGCCTTTGAATTGGTCTTACCAAATTTGTAAAACGATTTGGAATGATACTGTAACATCATTGTCTATTAACCTTTGTCATCAAGGGTATTCATTTCAGCAAAAACATCTGCCAGTAAAAGTTTAAAGATATGAAATATTACCATAGTTTTAAATTAAAGATGTAGGGATAGCTCACTTTTGGGTGCCAAATTATAGTATCTGGGGCCTTCCTAGTGACTGAAAATTTAAAAGTAAATTCTGGAGGGTTTTTTTTTTTGCCTTAGAAAATACACGGATTTACTTGAATTTTTCTGCTCTTTTGCCTAAAGAGTTTTAATTTTTGTGCCTTCTGTCTTATGCTATGGTAGGGGCATGGTAGTTTATTTTATACATAACATTTCATACTCGTGCTCTGAAAATTAAAAAAAAAAGTTTGTTGTTGTGTTTTAACTTGGTATCTGTTAAGTGTTTACTTGGTATTTGTTGAGTATTACCCTCTAATGAAGTGATTCACTATCAGGCGTGCACTCACAGTCAGTGAGGAAAAGGTCACAGACTATAAATAAATAAATATATATATATATATATATATATATATATATATATACACACACACACATATATATATTGCCCCCAAGCTGCCCTCCTGTCTATCATCCCCTATCTTATCCCTTTCCCCCCTGTTTACCAGTAGGGTAAGATACCCAATGGAATGTGTGTGTGTGTGTGTGTGTGTGTATAGTAGCATCTTTTGTAATAGTAAAGAAGTAGAAGGGAAGTGCGTGCTGGTTACTAGGAGGAATGGTTGAACAAATTATGTTGTATGAATGCAGTGGAATATTATTGTGCCATAAAAAAAGGAAAGTAAGAATTCAGAAAAACTTGGGAAGGTTTATGTGAACTGATTCAGGGTGAAGTGAAGAGAACCAGGAGAAAAAAAATTATGTGATGAATACAATTATTGAAATCAAAATAGCATTAAAAGACTCAACAAATCTGATGAGGAGAATAATAGCTAGAATATATAACTATATATAATATGTGTATGTGTGTATGTACATGCACATATATGTTTGTACATGTATGTATGTATACATAACACTTTATGGTTTACAAAGTGTTTTCTATGTTAACTCATTTGATCCTCCCAACAATCCTGTGAGACAGGATCTATTATTATTTTTATAAATAGAGAAACTGAGGCACAGAAATTAGATTCCAAAATCATACAATTAGTGGAAGTGTGGAAGAAGGATTCAAATGCAGGCCTTTCTGATCCCAGCTTCTGCACTCTATCCACTGTGCCACATAGCTGACAGAGTCATGAATTATAATTTCAGAGAACTTGACAGGAAAGATTGACTCCCAATTCTTGGAAAAGAAGGGATGGATAATAGGTGTGAAATGAGGCTGACATGTTTAGGCATTATCAATGTGCTGATTTGTTTTGCTTGTTTGAACTTATTTGTCACAAATGAATGCTCTACTGGGGGTAGGCTTTCAGGGAGAGAGTCATGAAGTTATAATGATGCTTGAAAAAGTAAAGTACCTCAATCAAACATTTTTATTTTATTTTTTCCAATTTATTTATTTATTTTTCAACATTCATTTCCACAGGATTTTGAGTTACATTTTTTTCTCCTCATCTTTCCCCTAACCCACCCCATAATATCTAGCCTACTGAATACCCCTTCCCCCAATCTGTTCTCTCTTATATCCTCCCCCATCCCCACCAACTTTCTAGTAGGGCAAGATGGACTTCTATACCCCAGTGCCTGTAAGTTTTATTTCCCAGTTGCATTTAAAAAAACAAAACAAAACAATTTTTTAAAACATTTGTTTTTGAAACTTTGAGATCCAGTCTTTCCCTTCTTCCTTCTTCACCCACATCCACTGGGAAGACCAACAATTCAACATGGGTTGTACATGTGTAGTTACACAAAACATTTCGATAGAAGTTACATTGTGAAAGACTAACTATATTTTCCTCCATCTTATCCTGCCCCCCACTTATTCTATTTTCTACTTTGACCATGTCCCTTTTCAAAAGTGCTTCTAACTACCCTCTCCTCCAATCTGCCCTCCCATCTATCATCTCCTATCTTATCCCTTTCCCCCCTGTTTTCCAGTAGGGTAAGATACCCAATGGAATGTGTATGTTATTCCCTCCTTAAGCCAAATTCAATGAGAGTAAGGTTGACGCATTCCCTTTCACCTTCCTGCTCTTCCCCTTCATTGTAACAATGTTCTCTTGCCTCTTTCATATGAGGAAATTTACCTTAATCTTTCTCTCCCTTTCTCCTTCTCCCAATATATTCCTCTCTCACCTCTTAATTTTATTTTTAGATATCATCCTTTCATATTGAACTCATCTTGTGCCATCTGTCTATGTATACATGTACACACATACACACACACACTCACACACATACACATATACACACACACACACACGCACACACACACACACACACACACACACACACACACACACACACATATATATATATATATATATATTCCCTTCAACTATCTTCATATTGAGAAAAGTCTCAGGAGTTATAATTATCATTTTTTCCACATAGGAATGTAAATAGTTCAAATTTAATAAATTCCTTATGATTTCTTTTTCCTGTTTACCTTCTCATGCTTCTCTTGCTTTTTATATTTGAAAGTCAAATTTTCTGTTCACCTCTGGTTTTTTCATCAAGAATGCTTGAAAATCCTCTATTTCATTGAATGACCATATTTTCCCCTGAAACATTATACTCAGTTTTTCTGGGTACTTGATTCTTGGTTTTCATCCTACCTCCTTTAAAATCCAGAATATATTCCAAGTCCTCTGATACCTTAATGTAGAAGCTGCTAGGCCTTGTGTTATCCTGATTCTGTTTCCACAATACTTGAAGTTTCTTCCTGACTGTTTGCAGTATTTTTTCCTTGATCTGGGAACTCTGGAATTTGGCTATAATATTCCCAGGGCTTTTCGTTTTGGGATCTTTTTCAAGAAGCAATTGGCGAATACTTTCAATTTCTATTTTGCTGTCTGGTTCTAGAATATCAGGACAATTTTGCTTGAGAATTTCTTGAAAGATGGTTTCTAAGCTCTTTTGCTCATCATGGCTTTCAGGTAGTCCAATAATTTTTAAATTATCTCTCCTGGACATGTTTTCCAGGTCAGTGGTTTTTCCAATGAGATATTTCACATTGCCTTCTATTTTTTCATTTGTTTGATCTGTTTTATAATATCTTGATTTTTCTCAAAGTCATTAACTTCCAATTGCTCCAATCTAATTTTGAAGGAATTATTCTCTTCAGTGGGTTTTTGAAATTCCTTTTCCTTCTGGCAAATTAGGGATTTTAAAGCATTCCTCTCATCATTGGCTTTTGGGGCCTCTTTTGCCATTTGAGTTAGTCTATTTTTTTAAGGTGTTATTTTCTTCACTATTTTTTGGGTCTTCTTTAACAGTCTGTTGACTTGCTTTTCATGATTTTCTTGCATCATTATCATTTCTCTTCCCATTTTTTCCTCCACTTCTCTTACTTGATTTTCAAAATCCTTCTTTAGCTCCTCCATGGCCTGTTAGCAGTTCATATTTTTCTTGGAAGCTTTTGATGCTGGAGTTGTGATTTTGTTGTCCTCCTCCTGTTCCATGCTTTGATCCTTTTTGTCCCCAAAACAGAATTGCATGGTCTGATTGTGCTTCCTCTGCTTGCTCATATTGCCAGCCAATTAATTGACCAATGAGCTCTTTGCCACTGTAAAACCCTGCTTCCAGAATGGAGACAGTTTTGTCCCAAATCGCTAGGATTTTGCAGCTGCCAGAGCTATTAGGAGGGTGCCCTCTCTACAGCCCCCACAAGCTCTGGCACACTGGCCACACACCTCAGGACCACCACCCAAGACCACGATCTAGATCCAAGCAGGTTAAAGCAAGAGTGATTACCCTCTGAAAGGTCACTTGGCTCCCCTACAATCTGCAGGCCAGGAGCTCTGAAAGCAGCCACACTGCAGCAGGTGCCTCTACCTCACTTCTGTCACTTATCTCCCCAAGGGCATAGGCTAGACCATGCTCTTCCATCCCTCTGTTTCGGACAGAATGACCCACTGACCTTTTACTTTGTCTTTGGCATTTATGAGTTGAGAAGTCTGGAAACCACCACAGCTGCTGGTGATTCACTCCCCTGAAGTCTGCTCTCTTCCATCTGGTCTGCCCTGAGGCCAGAACTGTGACTCCCAGGGACTTGTGGTCAGCTCCCAGCACGCTGGGATATACCTCTCCTGTCAGATGCCCTTAGTGGTAGATTTGTTTCTCTCTGTCTCTTTGTAAGTTCTGTAGTTTTAAAAATTGTTTAGAGTCATTTTTTTTACAGGTATTAGAAATTGTTGGAGCCAGAGCCGATGCCAAGTTTGTGCTTTTACTCCGCCATCTTGGTTCTCACCCCCAACCCCAAATCAAACATCTTTAAAGGAAGCACATATTTTTGTTTTTGTTTTTCCCAAGTTTCAAATTACTATGAGGTCTAAAGAGGGAGAAAGGAATGGTAGGAGAGTCTTAGTGATTACAAAGATCATGGTGATATAGAACATTACAGAATACAAATCATAATTACAATGTTAGGTAGATACTTCAAATATCTATCTTACAATATTCAGAAGAACCAACTGAGGCCCCCAAAGATAAGTATTTCATGCTTATTTGTGCATAATTTGTTTAAGATTTAAAATTCATTCTCCTGTCTCAATTTCAATTTATTTTCCATTGTGTCCACCACCTAACTGAATGAGAGATGAAGAGTTTAGCTCTGAGATAACAGTGGAAGCACTGGAGTTTTGGGGCTCCAACCTCTAATAAATTCACTCTTGATCTGGTCAGACAAGAAGGATAGGAAAACACCTTTGGAGGAGTTAATACTCTTATTGTATTCCAGTCTAGTCTTCTCAAGTGGGAGTTGCTGTTAATGGAAGCACCAGTTTCGACAGCATTACCTAATCACCTTTCTCAAAGGGGTCAACATGAAAGGTGGGGCACTTACCCCTATGTCTTGATAAAGTCAATTGAGATAGGCACATCTTGTGTATTCTCCTAATTCCCCTGAAACCTCAGTGGGGGCTGGTTGAGGCATATACATGCTTTCTTCTATGTATTACCCAGATTCCAAATGGGGTACATTTTCCCCCTGAGGGATTATATTTATATATATATTCTGCTGGGTACATGATTCTTGGTTTTAATCCTAGCTCTTTTGACCTCCAGAATATCATATTTCTATCCCTTTTCAATCCCTTAATGTAGAAGCTGCTAAATCTTTGTGGTATCCTGACTGTGTTTCCACAATACTAAAATTGTTTCTTTCTGGCTGCTTGCAATATTTTCTCCTTGACCTGGGAACTTTGGAATTTGCTGCAATACTCCTAGGAGTTTTCCTTTTGTGATCTCTTTCAGGGAATTTTTTCAATTTCTATTTTACCCTCTGGTTCTAGAATATCAGGGCAATTTTGCTTGATAATTTCTTGAAATATGGTGTCTAGGCTCTTTTATTGATCAAGGCTTTCAAATAGTCCAATAATTTTTAAATTATCTCTCCTGGATCTATTTTCTAGGTCAGTGGTATTTCCAATGAGACATTTCACATTGCCTTCTATTTTTTCATTTGTTTGGATCAGTTTTATAGATCTTGATTTCCCATAATGTCATTAGCTTCCAATTACTCCATTCTAATTTTGAAGGAGTTATTTCCTTCAGTGAGTTTTTGAAGTTCCTTTTCTGTCTGGCAAATTTGGCTTTTTAAGGCATTCTTCTCCTCATTGGCTTTTTGTGCCTCTTTTGCCATTTCAGACAGTCTATTTATTTCTTCAGTGTATTTTTGGGTTCCTTTACAAGGCTATTGACTTGCTTTTCATGATTTCCTTGCATCATTCTCATTTCTCTTCCCAATTTTTCCTTCACTTCTCTTACTTGATTTTTAAAATCCTTTTTTGAGCCCCTCCATGGCCTGTAAGCAATTCATATTTTTCTTGGATGTTTTTGATGCAGGACTTCTTACTTTGCTGTATTCCTCCCACTTCATGCCTTAATACTTTTCCAAAAAAAGGATTCTATGGTCTACTGCACTTCCTCTGCATGCTCATATTGCCAGGTAATTATTTGTCTTTTGAGCTCTTTGCCACAGTAGAAGTCTACTTCCAGAATGGAGAGAGCTGTGTCCCAAATTGCTGGAGTTTTCACAGCTGCCAGAGCATTAGGAGGGCTTCCTCTCTACAGTCCCCACAAGCTCTGGCTCACTGACCACACACTCTAGGACCACCACTCAAGACTAAAATCCAGATCTAAGCAGGTTAAAGCAAGAGTGATTACCCTCTGACTGGTCTCAGTCCCCCTACAATCTTCAGGCCAGGAGCTCCTGAGGCAGCCACATGGTGGCAGCTTCACAGCTGCTGTGCCTGTGCTGCTTCTCTCCTGAGGGGCAGGGGCTGGAACACTCTCTTCCATCCTCTCCTTTTCCAACAGAGTTCTGCACTGACCTTTTATGTTGTGTTTAGCTGAGAAGTCTGGAAAACAATACAGCTGCTATTGCTTCACTCTCCTGAAGTCTGCTCTAGCTGACACTGGTAGGGGCCTCCCTGGGGCAAGAACCATGCTGCTCACACCAGATTGTGTTCAGCTCCTAGCATACTGTGATAGCCCTTCCTATCCACCTTCCAGGCTTCCTTCAGCGGGAGATTTGTTTCTCTCTGTCACTTTGTGGGTTCTGTATCTCTAAAGATTTTTAGAGTCATTTTTAAAGTGTTTTGGAAGTGACTGGAGGCAGAGTCCTCACCAAGTTTGTGCTTCTATTCCACAATCTTGGCTCTGCCCCTTGGGCTACTCTATTTCTTAAAGTGTTTTTTTTTGTCCAATATTTTTGGGGGTCTTCTTTATCAAATTACTGATTTTTTTTCATGATTTTGTCGAATTGCTCTCATTTCTCCTTCCAATTTTTCCTCTACTTCTCTTACTTGATTTTCAAAATCCTTTTTGACCTCTTCCATGGCCTGTGACCAATTTATATTTTTCTTGGAGGTTTTGGATATAGGAGCTTTGACTTTGTTGTCTTTTTCTGGTTGTATGTTTTGATCTTCCTTGTCACCAAAGTAAGATTCTATAGACTGATTTTCCCTGTTGTTTGCTCATTTTCCCAGCCAGTAACTTGACTTTTAACTCTTTGTTAAGGTAGGACTCTGCTTCCAGTGTGGAGGGTGTACTGTCCCAAGCTTCAGGGATCTTATGTAGCTATTTTCAGAGATATTTCTGGGGTTCTGTAAATTTTCTGTTCTTCCAAGTTAGCATGATCAAAGGAGAGGTGTCTACTTCTCTCCTGCCCTGTGCTCTGCTCTCTGAGTGACCACAAGCACTTTTTTCTGCCTTGGAACTGTGAGAAGGATTCCCTCTCCACTGATGCCATATGCTCCACCACTCCTACAGTCCTCCTCATCAGAGCACTCCCACTCAGGACTGTGATCCAGATCCAAGCTTGGGTAAAGGAAGAGAATTCTCCCTCAGTGCCAGAAAAGAGATCCCTGTAATCCCCCCTTTTAATCATCCACTCAATCCCGCCATCATCAAAGGGTCAAGAGCACCAGAAGTAGTCACTGTTGCCACCATGCCACAGCTGGGGCTCAACCATGCTTTTCTCTCACCCACTTCTGACAGATCTTTCCTTCTGACTTTCTAAGTTATCTTTGGTGTTTGTGGGTTGAGAAGCCTGAAATTCACAACTGCCAGTGATTCAGTCCTGTGAGGCCTGCTCCAGGTTTGTTGGGGCGTGGACTGTGCTGGTGCATTTGTGATGGACGATGCTTCTTTCCCAGCTTGGTGAAATGGCCATTTCCTGTTGACCTTCCAGTTGGTCTTGGGCTGGAAATTTGTTTCACTCCGTCATTTTGTGGGTTCTGCTGCTCTAGAATTTGTTTGGAGTCATTTTTACAGGTATTTGGAGGGATTTGGGGGAGATCTCATGCAAGTCCCTGCTTTTACTCCACCGTCGTGGCTCTGCCACCATCTTCCATTTATAGTAAGGGATTTCTGGAAAAAAACTCTAAAGCAGTAGTTCTAAGAGTTCTAAGGTGATTTTCCCTGCAAAAGAATCATTGTATGTTAGAGTTAGAATGGACCTTAGAGGTCATCTAGCATAAACCTATTTTTAATTTTTTATTTAAAAAAATATTTTGTAGGGGCGTCTAGGTGGTGCAGTGAATTGAGCACTGGCCCTGGAGTCAGGAGACCTGAGTTCAAGTCCAGTCTCAGACACTTAAGACACATTAAAAAAAAAGAACTAGCCATGTGACCTTGGGCAAGTCATGTAACCCCAATTGCCCTACCTTTCCACCTCCAAAAAGCAAAAAAAAAAAAAAAAAGATTTTGTTCCTTTTTTCTATATTGCTTTCATTTCCCGATAATCTCTCCCATCTTTCCCTACAACTAAGAAATAAAATAAGTCCACCAATGTTAATCAGTTAAGTAAATTAAGTCAACACATTGATCTAATGTTGCATGCCTTACCTATATCCCCATAGTCCACTGCATTATAATTTAAATGTAAGAGACATGCTTCACTGTGAGTCTTCTGAAATCATAAATGGTTACTACATTGATTGGATTTTACAATGATAGATTTGGAGCTAGAAAAGACCATAGCAGACTTCATGTCCAACCCTGTCATTTTACAGATAAGAACAGTTTGACTGAGAGAACATTAGTGACTTTCCTGTTGTCTCATGTCTAGTAAAAACCTACGGCAGGATGGGAACTCAAAGGTCTTCCTGACTTCATGTCTAGCACTCTTGAGATTCCTAGCAACCAGAGTTCTGGAGTCTTTTGCTATTGTTATTGTATATTATTGTATGCCCCTTCATTTTTCAGATAGGAAAACTGAAGCTTGAGAGAAAGGTTTTGGACTAAGGTCACAAGCCAAGTTTGGAGCACAAATCTCTTGATTTTTAGTCTAGTGTTCTTTCTGCAAACTTGTTCATTCCCTAGTCTTCCTTAGAGGGGCTATTGAACCTAACCCCTGAGGTACCTAAGGCTGCCACAGGTAGACACCAGGGGATGAAAGGTGCTATATATAAATGTAGGAATATTATTAAATGCTTGTTTATTCTAAGCATTAAATCTCTGAGTGCACCTGTTCCAATCAAACATGGTTTAGCTGATTGCAGCCAGATTGCTGGGATTATTACTGATGCAAATGGGACAAAACTTTGAGATTTTGTCTTTGTTCACATTTACATTGGCCTCCCATTTTATTTTTCCATCTCTCCACAGCACAGCTCAGAAACAATCCAGGCCCTCCAATGGTGAGGCAAAAAGCTCATTTGCATTTTCCTTCATGGAACACAATACCATGCTGATAAAGCAATTACAGCATTTATTTTTAAAATAGGAAGAGTCTGCAAGTCCCAGCCAGTGACAGAGTTTACTTAAAACTGGGTCTGCAGTTGCCCAAGAATGGACTGTCTAGTTTACCTGGACCATTTTCAAATGCCAGTGTCCCTGTTATTTAGAAATCTCAATAGAGACTTTTACTTTAGTTTTTAACTTTCCTTTCCTTCCCCTCCAACCCAATCATGATTTATGAGATAAAGCCCATTTGTAAATTAACCATGGAAGTGGATCAGTTCTGTGCTATTTGATATGAAGGAGCTTAATAATTATTAGGTGTACTCATAATTGTTCAGTGACTTGTGAGGTAATACCAAGTGTTTGTTGAGGTCATTTGTGACCTGAGTTAACCACCAAGCTGACAGTCAACAATAGTCTGCAAAGAGTCACCTTCTTTGGACATGCTGGGGAAGGGGTTGTGATAGAAGGAACATTTGAAGAGGAATCCTTTATTCCATTAGAAACCAAGTGATGTGATTCATCTCTTTGCTCACTGTTCACCAGCATCCATTTCAAATCTTGAATTAAATGAAATCCGTCCCCAGGGTCAAACCCTTGCCTAACAGGCAGAGTTTTCAGCTTGCCATTACCACTCTCAGCACATATTTCAGCGGCCCATTTTCCCTGAGATCTCTCTTTCATTATGCAAGACCATTGGAAATAACATGGGCATGAATGGGAATCCCCATGGACAGAAAGAATCCATTTCCAACTCTATACTTTGAGCAATAAAAAGCAACTGCTTTAAAGAAACGGTGTCCCCTAAATTCCTTCACTGGAATCCTAAAGACTTTCCCAACCCTAATCTTTTTGTGAGACTACCTTCATCTTTTACTCTTTATATCGTTTTTTTCTTTTTGTAGAGCAATTGGGGTTAAGTGACTTGCCCAAGGTCACACGGCTAGTTTTTGTGTTAAGTGCCTGAGGCCGGATTTGAACTCAGGTCCTTCTGACTCCAGGGCTGGTGCACTGCACCACCCAGCTGCCCCCAGGGACTATTTGGTTTTTACCTTTCTTAGTAACCCCAGAGTTTAACACAGTTCCTGGCACATAGTAGGAATTTAGTAAAAGCTTTTTGACTGATTCCAGCATGCTCGGACATCTTTCCATTGCCTGCCTCCCTCTTTCACCTGGCTGGGGGTGGTGTGAAAGTACTTGGGCACATTTGATCCAACTGGGATTTGCTTCTGGTAACCATGACATTTTAAGGCTTATTTTCTACTCAGATGTACTTACTAACACACAGAGTAATCATCATGGACCAACAATATGTTTTTAGATAACTAATGATTCTGTAGATTCCTACTGTAAAAAAAAAAAATACAATGAGGGTGTGGCTCATGGGCAGAGCCCCTGAAATGGCATCTCTCCCTCAGGAGAACCTGGAAAGTCCTCTTTCCAAAGAATCATAAAGAGTAAAGGGAGCTCTGGAGCAGGTGCTGGCAATCTTGGGGGCAGTTAGGTGGAATAGTTGATAGAGTGCCAGCCCTGGAGAAAGGAAAACCCCTTGTCTTGAGTTTAAATGCAGCCTTGGACACTTACGAGCCCTGTGACCTTGGGCAAGTCACTTAACCTTGTTTTCTTTAGTTTCCTTATGTGTAAAGTGAGCTGGAGAAGGAAATGACAAAGCATTCCGGTAGTGTTGCCAAGAAAACCCCAAATGGGGTCATGAAGAGTTGGATACAACTGGAAATGACCAAACAAGGAACAAGGACAGCAACAAGTTGATGAGGCATTTTGATTGGCTGCAGAGGTTTTCTGCTCCAGTTACTGTTTCTCTGACCTAAATGGAGCTTCCCGTGCTCTTCCTGCTCCCCCAGCACCCTGAAAGCATTGGGGAAAATGTTAATATGTTTGTTTTGAGTCTGTCTGAAGGAAGTACCCTTCTGTAACAGCTAATTGATGTAAGTGGTTAAGTGAAGCTAGAGTAAGTCATGGACCCATGACAACTGAGAGGAATCTGAAATCTCAGGGGGTTTGAGACCATGGTCAGAGAGAAGAAGGGACACTGATTCCCTCCTGGTGCCTGACTTATTGTTGGAGAGCAGACCTAGGGTTGTGTTGCAGCCAGCTCAAATACAGTATATGTTGTCTCCTCCATTACAATGGAAACTCCTTCTGATATGGATGCAAATGGTGCCTTAAGGGTTAATGGTAAGGGTTACTTCCCCAGGGCCCCTGAGGGGCTTTGAAGTCATTCTGTAGCCCATCCTGTAAATTGAGGGTGTCTTAATGCCCTTTTCCCCTTATCTTGAAATACCATACAACGTGTACTAAAAGGAATTGTTTTTGTCCCCCTTATTCTGTTTTCCCCATCCTGTTATTCATCTTCCTCATCATATGTCATGACAACTTTTCCTTATCTTGCAAGCAACCACTTTCCTCACCTTGTTTTTACTTATCCTGTCCCTAAATCTTCAACATCCACAAGAAGCCCTAAAAATCACATCATCATCCTGAACATCTCTATGTAAGCGTAACTCCCCCAAATATTGCGGTTTCATTTAGCTTTCTTGCTGAGGAGGGCTGTGATGCTTTTCCCATGCAAAATAAAAAGCTCCCATTGGCTAAAAGAGAAGCTCTGAGTGAATTCTTTCACATCTGAACCAGCTCTCCCAATTCGGACCTCAAAACTTACACATAGGGATTTTTTTTTGCTTATGTCTGCACAACACTTAGCATATTTCCTGAAATATAGAAAGGAATTAATGCATGCTTGTTGTTTGATTAATATTTGAACTAAGCTTTGAAGGAGGCAAAGTAGAAGACTGGTCCCTGCTCTGCAGGACCTTGTGCTCTAATTAGGGAGATAAATATATTTTCAAGCCTTGTAAATAGAGTTGTGAATTGGTCCAGGCATTCTAGAATGCAATTTGCAACCATGCCCATAAAGTCTTAACCCAGCAATACCCATATAAGCATATTTCCTAAAGAAATCAAAGAAAGAAGAAAAGGACCCATGTGTACACGATATTTATAGAAGTTCTTTCCACAAAAGTAAAAATACTGGGAACTGAGGTGACAACTATTAGGGAGTGGCTTAAGGGTCTCCTGGTGGACAACTAGAACAGGATCTTGAGAGGTGATTGTTAAATTTTCACTGGGAACATTTACACCTAGCAAATACAGAAATGCTGCAAAGCGGGGCTTGATTTATTGTTTTGTTGAATGTAAAGATTTTAAAAAGTGATAGATAATAAGTTAATAATGAACATTATGTTTAATCATGTTCCTTGCTTACTTTTTTCCCCCAGAGAGCCAGTTGTTAAATTTTTACAGACATACTCCTAGAATGGCTAATTATGGCATATGAATTATGGAATTTTATGGTACCAAAGGAAATGACGAAATTGACCATTTCAGAAGAAATAGTTAGACCTTTATGAGCTGATGCAGATTGAAGCGATCAGAATGGGGGAAAATATATAACATAACATTATTAAAAAAAAAAAACTGTGAAAGGCTTTAGAACTCTGATCACTTTAAGAACAATGATAGATCATAATTCCAGAAGCCTAAAGATAAATGACAGTACTGACCTTCTGACAGAAAAATATAAAGGACTTTAGGATGCAGAATGAGTAGGTGTTTTTAGAAATACCAAAGAGAGAATATATTTTACTTGAATATGAATATTTGTTATGAGGGTTTTATTTTATTTAATTTTATTGTTCAATTAAGGGAGGAAGTCAGAGAGGAGATAAATGCTGGTTAATAGAAAAAAATATAAAATTAAATTTTAAGCACTCAGTAGGAAATGGGGGAAGAAATGTAGGGTTGTGATTTGTATCAAGCGGAAAGAGTACACATCTGGATCACAGATCTCTCAAAGCATGAAAAGAACCTCAGTCCTTCTCACTCCACCTCATCCTTCAACATAGACACTCTCTAATGCTTCATTGTGGCAGAAAGGCAGAACTGGAATCTCCAAGGAAATGACCCTTTGTGCATAAGCTCTGGCATATCCAACTAAACTGGAGAGGAGTATGGGCTTATGTATATATATTGCAAAAGCCAGTCTAGGGGAGTTTAGAGAAGTTCAGCATACAATGATTTCTTTTTTGGTGCAGCAACAAATGAAACTGTCAACTAAAGTATGAAATGCCTTCTATCTATGTCAGTGGAGAGAGCATTCACAGTGATGAAAACAAGGACCTTTGAAATGCTGAAGTAAACTTAGGAAAATCCAAAGGAAGCCCAACAATTGCTTTATTGCCCAGACTAGAGCATCTGGCATCATCTTGATGCATAGTGTTCCTTATCAAATTGCTAGGACATTTTTCTATCTCACCCAGAACAGCTGGGTGGCAAGAACAGCCAGTGGGGGAATGCTTATCTTCCTCCAATGCCTTCCCTGCCTCCAGATCACACAGAATCTATCCGGGGTTGCTGGGCAGGAATAGCAATGGGGTTGCTTTATAAATACTTTGATACACTGGAAATCACCAACTACAATCCCTCCAGTGAGATAGAATGCCATTGAGCCTCAGCATTTGCCCTGATGCTGAATCCAAAGGTCTTTTAGACTTTATCATCTTCTCTTATGCTATACCCTTCAGACCACACAGGCATTGCCATCTCCTGTTGTACCGTGACGATCCCTGGGACTTTCCACCTACCCAGGGGTATGCTGGTAAATTGTTAACAACTGGTTTTCTGATACTGATATGCTTTTAATGTGTATTATTAATATTTTCTCCATCATTTCTGAAGTCTAGACAATCAACAAAACAATAAACCAAGCTCTGATTTATTGTGTTTACTGATTCCCAAAGTATAAATGCTCACACTGAAAATTTAACAATCTCCTTTTGTGAGCTTGGTAGATTCCATCTAGCATACTCCTGAATCTGTTTAATTTCTGAAACCTTAGTATTTTCAGGTCTTTCTATCTAACCTACTGAACAACCTTATAAATGTCTCCCCCAAATATAGTGTGAGCCTCTTGAGAGCAGATTTAGATTTAATAAATATTTGTCAAGCACTTACTATGTGCCAGGCACCAACCACTTCCAAATATGATCTCACTGGATGTTCACAACAACCCTGTGAGGTAGGTGCTATTATTATCCCTATTCTACTAATGAGGAAACTAAAGCAAACCTAGTTTAAGTGTCTTGCCCAGGCTCACAAAGCTAGAGAGTGTGAGACCAAATTTGAATTCAGATCTGCTGGACTGCAAGTCTATGGCTGTGCCACATTGTTGCCTCTGACAGGAACTGCGTGATTTTCTTTTTGTATCCCTATATCACCAATGTGATACCCATAGTGAGCTGCTACGAATATGAAGGTATACTTCCAGGTTTAAATCACAAGATATAACAGACTCTTTCTTTGAAGACAAAACCAAGATATTTATTCATATACCAGAAAGTCAAATCCACCATGGTAATAAAGAAGTTGGTACACATTACCAATGCAAGGAGCACCACATGGGGTAGCTAGATGATGAAGTGGATATAGCACTGACCCTGCAGTAAGGAGGACCTGAGTTCAAATTTGGCCTCAAACACTTAACACAAAAACCCCTTTGGCAAGCTCCTCCCACCACAGGTTCCATGAGACTCAGTCTCAAAGCATGTCACATAGGCATATTAATGGGCAAGAAAGATATTCCCAGTCCATTGACAATACATTAACAATACAACACCCCAAACTTAGCTATGTGCTTGGCACATTCTGAGTGTTTAATAGATGCTTTTCAAAATTAATTAATTTTCTTTTGCATTTTTCCCTATTTTTTCACCTCCACTCTTCCTTTCTTTAGAGCCCTGAAGTCGCAACACCCATAATCCCTTCTACAAAGTAGCATTATGTGCAATCCCTACTGAACAACTCAGTGACAAGTCAAATTGTAATTACACATTAGACACTCTGTGTCAGACACTTTTCAAGGTGCTGAGGTCCAAATACAAAAGGCAGATAGTTGGTCCCTGCTCCCTAAAGATTAAAGAGACTGAAAAAAGGTCATTCACACAGTTATTATGATGACCTAAGTGAGAAAAGAGGTAGAGGCTTCAACTGGGTCTTGCGATGTGCAAATGAAGAAAATGGGGGACATGCAAGACATGTTGTGGAGGCGAGAGTGAGAAGACTTTAGAACTAATTAAATATGGGGGGTGAGGAAGAGTGAAGAGATGATAACCAAAGATTTGGAACTGAATGAAATTACAAAGAAAATAGTAAGACAGAGAGGCAGAAACAGAAGGAAATACAGGGACAGAGACAGGCAGAAAGACAGAGGAAAGGAGACAGACAGACAAAAACAGAGGCAAAAGGAGAAGATAAATAAACTAAGAGCAGAGTTTAGAGAATCAGGATTTATTGATTGATTGATGAACAGGATAGATAGCAAATGAAGTGGTTAAAATATGCAACCCATCATCAACCTTAAGAAAAAGCCTTTAGTTTTTTGCTTTTTTATTGGCCAAAGACCAAGCCTCTATGGATCTCTGTAGAGTACTGAAGAATACGGGTTTAACTAGAAATTATTGTATCTGTGGGGGAAAATTATGAAGTTCATTCTCAGATGACAGATCTGGGTTTGGGAAATCATTCCTCAATTAATATCTGGGAGCTATCTATCAACTCATTCACCTTCCTAACTAGACACTAAATGTTTTGTTTTGTCTTATTCCCCCACCCCCATGCAACTGAATGACTGAAAATGTATTAACACCTCTAAATTTGGTACCTTGGCTTTGTCTTTGTTAGCCTATCTTAGTTACAGTTGTGAATAGGTGAGTACCCCAGCCTGGTGTCCAATACCTGCATTTAGCCATGAATCTGAGTTTTGTTCTCAATGTTTTATCTCATTGGGTTTTTTTTTTTCTCCTAGAGCAAATCTTTCATAGCAATCTGAACTAAATATCCCAAGAGGCTTGAATTTCTCATAAACTGACCTCTCTCCCTAGTAAGACTTTCAGGATAATTGCTTCTGTTGTCAGTCACCCAGAGGAGTGGGACCTGTGGCTGGGGTAGGCCTATGGCATTCAGTACTTTCTTGGTATGGTAATCTCAAATATCGCTTCCACCTTCTTTTCCTCCCACTCCTCTGAGTGGCCAAGGCCACAAGGGTGAGTTGTGGAATTTGTTACTGCTATGTAATAGATAGCTTCACCTCCGGGACCCTACTAACCTTTTCTTCTTTCAAGAAAATCAGCAGAATTCAGAGGCGTTAATGTGAGACCCAGACATTGGACCTACTGGGTCGTGAGCTCTTGGCTGGGTTACGGGGAAATGTCTGGTGGGAGGAAAGAAAAGAGAAAATCTGCTCGGTGAAAAGATGATTCATTTTCACAGAAACTTCAAATTTAAAATGTTTCTGTCAGCAAGAAATGTAAATCTAAAATAAGTAAATATGTTTATTCACATATAAACATTTTATACTTCACTGTTCATGGCTTCTCTTCTCTTTTTTTGTTTCATTTTCTCTGTCTTTCTGTCTCTGCATTTCCTTATGCTTCTGCCTCTATATCTCTGCGTTTCTCTGTAATCTCATTGAATTCCAAATCTTTGATTATCATTTTCTTACTCTCCCTTACTCCCCATTTTCAATTAGTTCTAATAGTCTTTTCACTTCTGCCTCTACATGAGTTGCATGTCCCATTTTCTCTATTTGCATATGCAAAACCCCACTTGAGGCCTCTACCTCTTCTCTCACTTAGGTCTTTGTAACAACCTCCTCAATGGACTTTTCCCCCCAGTCTCTTCCATCTCAAATCCATGCTCCATGTGGTCACCAAATTAATATTTCTTACTTATTTATTCATTCACTTATTGAGGCAATTGAGTTAAGTGACTTGTCCAGGGTCACACAGCTAGTATCTGAGGTGAAATTTGAATGCAGGTCCTCCTAACTCCAGGACCAGAGCTCTATCCACTGTGCAACCCAGCTGCTCTCAAATTAATATTTCTAAAGCACATCTATGATATGTGTGGTGTTAAGGGAATTTGAAGATATTCCCAAGCCCTTAATAGGCCCATGTGACCTGCTTTGAGCTCTGCCCCAGGCCATAGCTTGAGTCACATGGAGCCCATGGTGGGAGGAGCTTGCCAAAAAGGTGAAGCAGAAACAGAGAGTGAGGCAGATCTGGGAGAGAGTTGAGGAAGAGCAGTTATCTTGCAAGAATTTTACCTAGGGGAGCTTGGTTGTGGGGAGGCCTAATGGAGGGAAGATTTGGGGATATTGGTGCTCCCTTGGATTGGTGATGTGTATAAACTTCTTTGCTACCATGGGGGAAGTGACTTTCTGGTATCTAAAAAATTATCTTGGTTTCATCTTTGAGGAAGAGAGTTTGTTATATTTTGTAAGTCAACCCTGGGAATGTGTCTGCATACTCATAACAGCTGCTATGGGTATCACAGTGGTGATATACCATGTCAGTCTTTTGCTTAGGAAGCTCCAGTGGCTCCTTCTAGATTTCCAAATAAAAGATAAACTCTTGTCTTTGCAATTTAAAGACCTTCACTATCTGAGTTGGAACTATTTCCTGAATGAGTTCACATTAGTACTCCTTGCACAGTTTGCGTGCCAATAAAAATGTGCTTAACATGACATTCTACTTCCTGCCTCCATGATTTTGCACAAGTCGTGTCCCTTGTGCCTGGAATGTTATCCTTTCTCACTTTTACCTCTTGCAAGTACTAGTTCCCTTCAATGTTTTGCTCAAGCACCATTTTTTCCACAAGATCTTTCTTGATTTTCCCCAGTTATTCATGCTCTCTTATCCATCCTCCATCCCCACATACTTTGCATTTGCATTTTTATCTACTTATCTGTACAGGAAACTCTTTTCTTCATAGTAGAAACAATCACAAATTCACCAAATTAAAGAATTGGAAAGGATCTCAGTAGCCTTGTGGTCCAGCTCACCACAAGTTGGAATTTTCAACATAACATACCTAAGAGTCTGCATGAAGACCTTTATTAAGATCTTCATTACCTTTCAGACAGTGCCAATTGTTATGAAATTTATCTTGACAGGCAATGTCAAGATGGTGGAGAGAGATTCAGGATTTTTGACCAGTTCATTGAACACACCTCCTCACAACAACCTATAAAATGTGTCAGATAGAATTTTGATTGGAAAATCTATGAAAAAGTCGTAGTGGGTTATTTTTCCAGCCCAGGGCAGCTTGGCAGGGACTGGTCAGGAGTACAGCCCAGCAGCATCAGCAACAGCAATGGCAGAGATTGGAAGCATTTTAGTGCCCAGGGACAGTAAGGTGGGTAAGACAACTACAGGGAAGGAAACATTGGGGCATAAAAAGATTCCAGGGGGCCTATGAACCACTGCTAAGAACAACCATCTGGCAACTTTGTCACTTGTTACCCAATGACAGGTCACAGTTCCAGCATAGAGAGGTGCAGCAGTGAGTGAGAAAGACTCTAGCTTTGTATGGAGCAAGAAAGTTCCAAAATCTTAGCCCAAGAACAGAGGGAGGACTCAGTTCTAACCTTTAGCCCTGCATATAAGTGTGTAGTGGAATAATCTTGGCAAGGGTGAAGAACAAAGGAGAGCCAAGCAGCAAAATCACTTTGAACTTTCAGAATGTCTCAACAGGGTAACAGTATCTGAATTCAGCACAGTCTACTCAAAATCAACTAACAGACCAAAATGTGGATCAGCAACTTGAAGAGCTCAGACAGAAAGGGCAGTGAACAAACCTCTTCACGGATCAAACTACCTTGGAAGAAGTGAAAACTTCCAGGGCCCCAGACTGAGTTGTGAAAACTTTTATGAAGACCATGAAAAGACAAAAACTCAGTCCAGACATTCCTCCCTCCCTGAAGTGAGTATACTCAAATACAACATCAAGCCCCAAATCAAGAGGTAGGCTGGAATTATGAGCACATAAAAAAAGAAACTGATTGTAAAGAGCTACTATGCTGACAGGAAACTCAAGACACAAACACAGAAGAAGATAATACTTAAAAAACGTCTAAAAGCAAAACCTCAAAGAAAAATGCAGACTGGACTCAACACTAAGAAAAAAATTCTTAGAAGAATTGAAGATGATATTTGTATATGGGGAGAGGATACATGTAGCACCCCCCTCCTCCAAACTTTATCACCACCAGAGGTGTTAGAGGGAATCCCATTAGATGGAGGACATGAGTGTGATTATATTATGTGGAATGGATCTCAAAAAACATTGGGATAAGGCAAAAATTTGGAAATTTAACATGACTTTCAGTTGACTTGCAATTGATTTGGATGAGGGAGGGCTGTGAAAGGTCATCAATCTCCCTTTCTCCTCCAGAGCCATCTGGATCCAATGACCAGATATTCATCACAATCATTGGAGATGACTCAGGATGTCATAATTTCGCTGATACCATGTCCTATTTGAAAATGAAGGATAAACACAACCTGTAATTGACTGAGCTGCCTGAATGGGGACACAGCTAGTTGGGTAATCCAGCTCATCTTCTCCCTCTCCTCCCTCTCTTTCTCCTATCCAAAGGAAGGTAAAATGTGATGACCAGAAGCTGCCCACTTAACTTGGCATTCACTACCTAGATTATTTCCTTTTTTCCTTCCTTTCTTCCCTCCTTCCTTCCTTCCTTCCTTCCTTCCCTTCTTTCCTTCCTTCCTTCCTTCCTTCCTTCCTTCCTTCCTTCCTTCCTTCCTTCCTTCCTTCCTTCCTTCCTTCCTTCCTTCCTTCCTTCCTTTCTTTCTTTCTTTCTTTCTTTCATAAAACCTTACACTCAGTTTGCTCTGAAGTTCACAGATTGGGCCACAATAGATACCTTCCCAAGCTCTACTTAATGACTGTAATTTGGGACCTCCTGGCTTAGAGTGAATGCCAGTGGTAACTGTTTCTTGGTCTTCCCCTCCCAGCTTGATTTTTTTTCTTTTTCCTAATTAAAGGGGCCATCCCTTCACTCTCTCCTTAAAGAGGTCTACTTGCTGAATGGGCATTACTTAACTCTACGTGAGTACCTGAAAAGGCCTTAGCCTAAAAGGGTCAGGGGTTTCCACTGCATCCTGAGTCATCTTTAGTCATTATGATGAATATCTGGTCACTGGATCCAGATGGCTCTGGGGCAGAAAGTGAGACTGGTGACCTTGCATAACCCTCGCTCACTCAAATCAAAGTCAACTGCAAGTCATGCCATCATTTCCCTGATGCCACGGTCCTCTTTGAAAACAAAGAACAAACACAGGAATGGTGGATGATTGGAATAGACATAGTAGTTAATGATTATAGCAATCTATTTTTAGATAAAGCCATTGACTCCAGCTTCTGGGATAAGAACTCACTGTTTAACAAAAACTGTTTGGAAAACTGGAAAATAGTATGGAAGAAACTGGGCACAGATGTATATTTTACTCCGTATATCAAAATAAAGTCAAAATGGGTTCATGGTTTAGATATAAAGGCTGAGACTATAAGCAATCTGGGAAAGCAAGGAATAGTTTAGCTCTCAGATTTATGGAGAAGAGAAGAATTCATGATCAAAGAAGAGATAGAGAGCATTATGAAATGCAAAATGGAAAATTTTATTACATTAAATTGAAACATTTTTGTACAAATAAGGCCAATGAAACCAGGATTAGGAGGGAAGCATAAAATTGGGAAAGAATTTTTACAACCAGTGTCTCTGATAAAGACCTTATTTCTTTTTTCTTTTTTTAAAGCAACTGGGGTTAAGTAACTTGCTCAAGGTTACACGGCCAGTTTTTTTTCTGGGTGTGGTGCTAAGTATCTGAGCTCAGATTCGATCCCCAGATCATCCCGACATGGGCCGGTGCTCTCACTTGCTGTGCTACCTGGCCGCCCCTAAAGACCTCATTTCTAAAACATAGAGAGAACCATGTCAAATTTGTAAAAATACAAATCATTCCCCAATTAATAAATGTTAACCAGGATATGAACTGGTAGTTTTCAGAGGAAGAAATTAAAGCTATCTATCTATAGTCATATAAAAAAATTCTTTAAATCACTATTGATTAGAAAAATGAAAATCAAAACAACACTTAGGTACCACATCACACTACTTAGATTGGCTAACATGACAAAACATGAAAGCTATAAATGATGGAGAAGATGTGGGAAAATTGGAGCACTAATGCATTGTGGTGAATTTGTGAACCGATCCAACCATTCTGGAGAGCAACTTGGAAGTATGCCCAAAGGGCTATAAAAATGTGCATACCCTTTTGCCCAGTAATACCATTTCTAATACTGTATCCCAAAGAGATCATACAAATGGGAAAAGGACCCACATGCACAATATATATATATATATATATATCGGCTCTTTTTGTGGTGGCAAAGAATTAGAAACTGATGAGAAGTCCATCAATTGGGGAATGACTGAACAAGCTGTGTTATATGAATGTAATGAAATACTATTATGCTATAAGAAATAATGAACAGGTGGATTTCAGAAAGACCTGGAAAGTCTTATATGAACTGATGCTGAGTGAGGGGAGCAGAACCAGGAAAACATTGTACACAGTTAAAGAAACCTTTTGTGATGATTAGCTTTGATAGACTTGGCTCTTTTCAGCAATGCAGAAAAGAAGAATGAAGAAGAAGAAGAAGAAGAAGAAGAAGAAGAAGAAGAAGAAGAAGAAGAAGAAGAAGAAGAAGAAGAAGAAGAAGAAGAAG
>NW_027185764.1:20523330-20528117 GCF_028583685.1 Petaurus breviceps papuanus
AGAAGAAGAAGAAGAAGAAGAAGAAGAAGAAGAAGAAGAAGAAGAAGCAAAGTCTTTTTCTAAGACAACTTCAAAAGGCTTATGATGGAAAGTGCTATCCACATCCAGAGAAAGCATTACAGTCTGAATGCAGATTGAAGCATACTATTTCCTTCTTATTTTTGTTTTGGTCTGCTCTGTTCTTTTAAATTTCTTCTTTCTTGTGATTCATTCCATTGGTTATAATTCTTCACAACATGACTAAAATGAAAATATGTTTAGTATGAATATATATGTAGAACATATATCAGTCAGCATGCTGTCTTGGGGAGAGGAGAAGGAGGGAGAGAAATTTTAAAACTCAAATGCTTGTGGAACTGAATGTTGCAAATTAAAAATAAATAATTTTTTAAAAAATCATCGGTCTCAGTTTAGGAGAACAAGAAATAGTTTACTTGTCAGATCTATGAAGAAAAGAAGAATTTATTGACTTATTTATTATTTACCAAGCAAAGGATAGAAAACATTATAAGATAATTAATTAACAGATAACTTTGATTATATTAAATTAAAAAGGGTTTTTGCACAAACTAAATCAATGCAACTAAGATTAGAAGGAAAACCAAAAGCAAGGAAACAATTTTTACAGCAAGTATCTCTGATAAAGGCCTCATTTCTCAAACATGTAGAGAACTGAGTGAAATTTATAAGAACAAGTCATTCACCACTTGATAAATGGTCAAAGGATATAGATACACAGCTTTCAGATGAAGAAATCAAATGTATCTATAATAATATAAAAATGCTCTAATTAACCATTGGTTAGAGAAATGCAAATTAAAACAGCCCTGAGATGCCACCTTAACCTATCTTATTGACTAATATGACATAAAAGGAAAATGATAAATGTTGAAGAAGATATGGTAAATTTTGGACACTAATACACTGTGTGTGGAGTTGTGAACTTATCCAAGCACTTTGGAGATCAATTTGGAACTATGGCCAAAGGGCAATCAAACTTTGGTCCAGCAATACTGTTGGTTCTATATTCCAATAAGATCTTTAAAAAGGAGGATTTCCATGCACAAAATATTTTAACAGCTCTTTTTTGTGGCAGCAAAGAATTGGAAATTGAGGGGATGCCCATAAATTGGGGAAAGGCTGATCAAGTTGTGGCCTATGAATGTAATGGAATGCTATTGTACTACAAGAAATGATGAGTTGGCAAATTTCAGAAAAACCTGGAAAGACTTACATGAACTGATGCAAAATGAAGTGAATAGAACCAGGAGAATATTATACACAGTAAGAGCAACATTGTTTGCTGATCAGTTATGATTAACTTGTCTTGTCTCAGAAATACAGTCATCCAAGACAATTCCAAAAGACTCAGGATGGAAAATGCTATCTACATCCAAAATTTTTTAAATGCCTTATTAACTTATGATTTACATCATTCATTTCTGCCAGATTTTGAGTTACAAGTTTTCTCCCCGTTTTTCCCCTACCCACCACCCCAAAATAGCAGTCCCACAGGATATCCCCTCCTCCAATCTGCTCTCTCCCATATTTTCTCCCATACCCCTTTTGAATTTTGCAGTGAATCTCTATGCCCCAGTGCCTGTACATCTTATTTCCAAATTACAAGTAAGATGGCATTAATAATAGTATACACACACACACACACACAAACACACACACACACACACATATATATATATATATATATACATATATATTTGAATATTTGATTTTAAAACTTTCAATTCCAGATTCATTCCCTTCCTTCCTTGTCACCCATCCTTACTGGGAAGATAAGCAGTTCAATATAGGTTGTACATGTGTGGCTAATGCAAAACAATAACATAGTAGATATATTGTAAAAGACTGACTATATTTCCCTCCATCCTATACTACCTCCCACTTGTTCTATTCTCTACTTTGATCCCATCCCTTTTCAAAAGTGGGTGCTTCCAACTTTCCTACCCACAGCCTGCCCTCCCTTCCATCATCACCCCTCTCATTACCTTCCCCCCTACTCTCCTGGAGGGTGAGATACCCTATTTAGCGTGTATTTCACTCCCTCCTCAAGCCAGATTCAATGGGTATAAGGTTGACCTATTCCCTTTTGCCTTTCTATTTTTCCCCTCCATTGTAATCATTTTCCCTTGCCTCTTCAGTATGAGATAGTTTACCCCAATCTGTCTCTCCTTCTCATTATATTCCTCTCACCTCTTAATTTCACCTTTTAAGTATCATCCCTTCCTGTTAAATTTGTCCTGTGCCCTCTATCTATGTATACCTGTAAACATATATACACACATTCACATACATATTCATATGCCCATATACCCTCATATATATATATATATATATATCCCTTTCAACTACTAAAAAAAGTTTCATAAGTTACAATTATTGTTTTTCCATGTAGGAATGTTAATAGTTCAAATTTGATAAGTTCCTTATGATTTCTTTTCCCTGTTTACCTTCTCATACTTCCCTTGCTTCTTGTATCTAAATGTCAAATTTTCTATTCAACTCTGTTTTTTTTCAGCAAGAATGCTTGAAAGTCCTCTATTCCACTGAATGACCATATTTTCCCCTGAAACATGATACTCAGTTTTGGTGGGTAGGTGACTCTTGGTTTTAATCCCAGCTCCTTTGACCTCTGGAATATCATATTCCAAGCCCTTCGATCCCTGTGTAGAAGCTGCCAGATCCTGGGTTATCCTGATTGTTTTTCCATAATATTCAAACTGTTTCTTCCTGGCTGCTTGTAATATCTTCTCCTTGATCTGGGAATTCCAGAACTTGACTATAATATTCCTAGGAGTTTTCTTTTTGGGATCTTTTTCAGGAGGTGATCGGTGGATTCTTTCAACCTCTATTTTGCCCTCTGGTACTAAAACATCAGGGCAGTTTTCTTTGAGAACTTCCTGCAGGATGATTTCTAGGTTCTTATCTTGGTCATGGCTTTCAGGTAGTCCAATAATTTGTAGATTATGTCTCCTGGATCTATTTTCCAGGTCAGTGGTTTTTCCCATGAGATATTTCACATTGCCTTCTATTCTTTCATTTGTTTGGATCTGTTTAACAGCATCTTGATTTCCCATAAAGTCATTAGTTTCCATTTGCTCCAATCTAGTTCTGAAGCAATGATTCTCCTCAGTGAGCTTTTGAGATTCTTTTTCCATCTGGCAAATTCTACTTTTTAAGGCATTCTTCTCCTCATTGCCTTTTTGAGCCTCCTTTGCCATTTGAGTCAGTCTGTTTTTGAAGGTATTATTTTCCACAGACAGACTGTTGACTCTCATTTCATAATTTTCTTGCATTGTTCTCATTTCTCTTCCCAATTTTTCCTCCACTTCTCTTATCTGCTTCTTCAAGTCATCTATGTCCTGTAACCAGCTCACATTTTCCTTTGAAGCTTTTGGTGCAGGAGCTCTGACTTCACTGTTTTCCTCCTGTTCCATGCTTTTCTCCTTTTTGTCCCCAAAATAGGATTGTAATGTTGGAATCTTCTGTCTGCTTTGTTTCCTTTGCCTGCTCATTTTGCCACTCAATTACTTGACTTTTGGGCTTTTTGCCACAGTAGGACTCTGCCACTAGACAGGGGGGCTTTCGTCCCAAATGCTGAGTTTTTTTCAGCTGCCAGAGGTATTAGATGGGTGCCCTCTCTGAGGTCTCCACAAGCTCTGGCAAGCTGGACACACACCCCAGGACCTCCACCCTAGACTGCAATCCAGATCCAAGCAGGTTAAAGCAAGAGCGATTACCCCTCATGCTGGTGCTTGGTCCCCCTACACTCTGCAGGCCAATAGCTGAAGCCACCACGTGGCACTGACTGGCTGTGCTGGTGTCTCAGTGTCTTCTCGCCCTGAGGGTAAAAGCCACACACTCCCACTTATTGGTCCCAAAGTCCAGACTGCACTGACCTCTCACTTTGTCCTTTGTGTCTATGTGTTGATAAATCTGGAAAAGGCCACTGCTGCTGATCTGGAATCCATTTGGCAGGCAGCTGGTCAGGCCCACCCTGGGGCTAAAGCCTTGGCATGTGCCTGGGCTCCTGCGCTGGCCAATTCCTGCCCACCTGCCGGGCTGTCCTCAGTGGGAGGTTAGCTTCTCTGTGTCATTTTGTGGGTTCTGCAGCTCCAAAGTTTGTTTATAGTCCCCTTTTCAATGGATTGGGGAGGGTGGAAGCCAGAGCCGCAGGAAGGTCGTGCTTTTACTCCATCTTCGTTCTGCCCCCTTGTTAAGACTTAATCAAGCTAGCCAATTTTTTTTTTTTTTATCAAATAAAAGAATTGATGGAGTCTGAATGCAGATTGAAGCATACAATTTTCACTTTTTTTTTCTTATTTTTTCCCTTTTGCTCTCTTTCTTCTTATACAACATGACTGATATGGCAATATATTTTACACAATTGCACACATATATCTTATATCTTCCTAGGAAGAAAGGAGGGAAAATAGAGAAGGGAAGGATGGGACCCAAACTTTTATTTAAAAAATAAATGCTGAAATTGTCTTTACATGTAATTGGAAAAATAGAATGCTATTTAAATTTTTAAAAGTGAGCAGTAGTCTCATTGCTCAATGGATAGAGCACTGAATCTATAGTCAGGAGGACTTGAGTTCAAATTTGACCTCAGACACTTACTAACTGTGTGACCCTGGGCAAATCACTTTACCCCAATTGCCTCCAAAATAAATAAGTAAACAGATAGACATTGAGACAGAAAGACAGAGACTGACAGATGACAGATAGATAGATAGATAGATAGATAGATAGATAGATAGATAGAT
>NW_027185764.1:20528127-20550261 GCF_028583685.1 Petaurus breviceps papuanus
AGATAGATAGATAGATAGATAGATAGATAGATAGATAGATAGATAGACAGATGGACGGATGGGTGGACAGACAGAAAGACAGACAGATAGATAGATAGGCAGACAGACAGATAGATAAAGTGAAATAGTCCTTGGTTTCTAGGAGCCTGTGCTCTAACTGGGAGAGACAACACATAAAGATAGGACATGCTATATAAGTGACAATCAAGTCTTTATTTCTATTCAACAGTCCTAGCAATAGCTAGGGCCAAGAAGGAACTCATTCAATTAAATTTGAAAGATCAATAACCATTTGCTGAATACTCTCGGGACACAACCAGGCATATGCTTTTAAACATTTAACAACCAGTTTCAAAAAATTGTTCACAAGACACACTTTTATGTCTAATATGCATTCTTATCATTTCCTTAGGCCTAGACAATCTACAGAACAGTAAACCAAGCCCTGATTTGTAATATTTGCCAATATCCTGGATGTAAATGCTCACATTGACAATATAACAATTATTCTTCCCAGCCAGTACAAGCTGGTTCCACACATCACTACATACTACTATGAAAACTACATATTCTCCACCCTAAAGAAGCCTACAGTTTAACAAATGTCTTTAGGGTCTTTCCCACCCAGGTTCAATTACCTCTTCTGTTTTAAGTCACTTTTATTAAACAACAAAGAACAAAGGAATTTGTTGATGAATTTTGCATAGAGGCCCAAAAAGGAATCTGATGTTTTGATTCTAGCTCAAAGATACTAGTTTTGAGGAATGTGTGTTTTAAGCAAAGGGAAAACTAGCCATTTAAGTGATCTTTTATTTATTAAAAGGAAATCCCAGGAAAAAAAAAGCATAGAACTCTAAAAACATAATTTAGGCAAAGCTTTTTGCATTTTATAGATGAAGAAATTGAAGTCCAGACAATTTAATTGAATTACCTAAGATCAAAGAGCATGTTAGAGGCAGAGCTTTAAAGAGACCTTCGATCCCATATTGGCTCATTCAGGGGTCTTTCCATTACACCCTGCAGATTTTCAGTTGTCAGTGGGGTAATGATCTCCTCTCATTCTCCCTCTGCTGTTCCCTGACATCTGGCCATTTTGACAAGCAACACCAATGTCCTACAGCCACAACTGAACATCTGGCATTACGTGGAACACCACATGAGCTGAGACTATCTGTGCCCACTTCAATCATGTCCATACAGAAAAAGCCAAGATAAATCTGACCAAACAGATAGCTCATTGAAGCATCAGAAAAGAGTCATTTGGGATATTAGAGATTGTCCAGATTCTACTTGTAAAGCAATTTAAGTAATATAAGCAGTCACTTGTATGGCAGGTAAAACTTACCTCTTTGCTTTCTGGGCAGCCAGAGCCTGGCTTCTAAAACTGGGATCCACATGACCCTTTTTGGCTGGACAAAAACATATTGATTTCATTTGATCCACTCTTTTACCTACATATGAATAATCACTGCTCTCATCCCTCCATATCTCTAACGCATTTAGGGTAACTTTGCTTAATCTTACCTAACAATCTGTACACCCTTGGCAAAAATTTAGAAGATGCCAACAGTACCATGAAGGAAACATTCTTCCCCCTACATGAACTCTTCAAGGTCATCCCTAATGGAGGCTTTGACCCAGGACACATTTTCTTCTCTTTTCCTCTACCTTTGTGACCAGAAAATCCAGAAAATGAAAATCACAACATTCAGAGTTTCCATAATGAGTTTTTCTCATACCTCATTCAGCCCCAAAAGATGTCAATGGCCTTCTATCAAGTCATGTTTCTTCCCCACAGTAGCTTCACTCCAGGTGAGCTTTCTCCCTCAATCTTCCCTCTTGTTTCAGTTTAAAAACAACAAACAAAAACCTACTAGTTATATTTCTCCTGTGCCTGCCCTACTATTTAGAGGTCTGGACCATAATAAACTGTGGTTAAGATAGTTACTTATCAAACCCAAAGAAGGAATAATGGGTTTATTTAGGTATCCTTTTCATAAGTAAAGTTTCTTTAGAAATTTTTTAATTTCCTGAAAAAAAGTGGGACACTGATTCATATTTGTAAACCATGCTTCAATGTACATTCACACAGGACTCTTCTCGTTGGTGGAGATTTATTGCCCAATGTTGTACCCCTTTGTGAGAGGTGGAGTTGGTGAGAGCATGAAAGAACTTTGAAACAGAAGATCTGGAGCTGTAGACACTGGGTACTAAAGGGAAAGAATCACTTTGGGAAGAAGTCTACATGTAGAGGAGCGAGCACCTCGATTATGGCCCTATACCCAGTTTACTATGCTAGAAACTTATAATCTTGCTCCCAGTAGGGAAACTCATTTGTTCTGCACATCATTTGGTATATATTCTCATTTGTATACTTTCCCTGATTTCCTTTCGCCATTAGTTTGGATAAATGGGTTTATTTGATATTTGCTTTGTATGTTCATTGTGGAACTGGCATTTAGTGGAAAGGGAGTCAGCTGTTAGATATATAGCTCTGGGAGCTCCTTCTTCATTAAGGGATAATGATAAGGGATAACTTAAAACTTAAAAAAATATTTCCCCTGGACTAAAAAAATATTTATGGGTACAGATAGATATAATTCTAGCTTTGTATCTCTTTTGCCTGAGGAGACAAAACTGTTTAACCTCTGACCCCAATTTCTTGCCTTCAATGCCATGAATCAAAATTTCCATGGGAGAAGGGTGGAGTAGACACTAGAGATATCTATTCTTGCCTCTTGGTGAGCCACACCTAGATAGATCCATGTGAACACAAAGCACACAAATATACATTATAGAACCACATGCATTATAAAACCCAAGAGTTACACATAAGGCATTTAGTATGGGGAGCATAAGATAGCAGTACCTGCTAGTGAAATCAGATATTATACCCCAGTCCTCTTTACCCTCCACCTTTTGAAGGAAGATACCATTTAAAAATGTTATTTTAAAAAGATATTAAATTTAATTTAAAAGATATTTAATATTTAAAAGATATTTTGCAATATCTAAATTCCTGAAACTTGCCAAGATGTCTAGGCATGGGAGAAATCCAGTGATCTGTGTTGAGGTATAAATGGGGGAAGGAAAGACAAAAAGAGAGAAAGCAGCAGAAAGGTGAAATTCCTTCAGCGTCTATCAAAGCATTTCTAATACTATCACTCCCAGTCTACCATAAGCCTAGACATTTTGATGGATTGGTTTGGTTGTTGTACTTTGTTCTTGAAGAGGACCAAAAGTCAGCACGATGTTGGAGTTCAAGGTACAGTGTGTTCAAGTGCAGTTGATTGACCAATATGAGCTTGGATGGCTTTGCCACAGGTCAGGCACAAACAGACCTTATGAGCATTTGCAGTGGAGATGTCTAAATTTGCACATTTCATGATTTTTAAGCTATTGCAATTCTGCTTCGCTCATAGAGCACAAAGCCTTCTTTGATGTGGGCATGCCATGTTAGACAGCTCTTTGCCAGTGTTTCCCAGGGCATATAATCAATTCCAAAATTATTCAGAGAGACCTTGAGAGTGCCTTTGTATTACTTCTTCTGACCACTATATAAACACTTGCCTTGTGTGAGTTCTCCATCAAGTAGTCTTTTAGGCAAATATACTCTTGGCATTAAACAGCATGGCAAGTCCATCAGAGTTGTTCAGAGAATGAATGCTTGACAGTTCATCTTGAGAAAGGACCTCAGTCTCTGATATTTTATCTTGCCAGGTGATCTTCATAATCTTCCTAAGACAATTCACATAGAAGCAATTCAGTTTTTGGCATGATGCTGGTAGTCTGTCCAGACTTCACAGGAATACAACAATGAGGTCAACACAACAGCTCTTTAGGCTATCTGTCTGATAAGCAGTAAAATACTCTTCTCCCGACATTTTGATAACTAAACCAGGGAGAGTTGAAAACAAAGAAGGAAAACTATTAAATGATGTCCCTAATAAATATTGGCTCATTTTTTTATTTTTAGAGTGGGTTTATTTTTTCCACTTCATAGTATTTTATATTATCAATTACATGTAAAGATAGTTTTCAACATTAATTTTTATAAGATTTTGAGTTCCAAATTTTTTCCTTTCCCTCCACTCTTCCTATGACAGCAAATGATCTGATATAGGTTATACATGTAAAATCATGTTAAACATATTTCCACATTAGTCACACTGTGAAAAAAGAATTGGAAGAAGAAGGGAAAACCATGAGAAAGAAAAACAAAACAACAAACAAGTGAAAATACTATGTTTCAATCTGCATTCAGACCCCATAGTTCTTTTTTCTGGATGTAGGAAGCATTTTCTATCATGAGTCTTGGAATTCTCTTCGATCGTTGTATTGCTGAGAAGAGCTAGGTCTATCATAGCTGATCATCACACGGTATTGGTATTACTGTGTACAATATTTGCCTGGTCTGGCTCACTTCACTCAGTATTAGTTCATGTAAGTATTTCCAGGTTTTTCTGAAATCTGCCTGCTCATCATTTCTTATAGAACAATAGCATTCCATTGCATTCATATACCACAAATTGTCTGGCCATTCCCCACTTGATGGGCTTCCCCTCGATTTCTGATTCTTTGCCACCACAAAAAGAGCTGCTATAGAAACTTTTGTACATGTGGGTCCTTTCCCGTTTTTTATGACCTCTTTGGGATACGGACCATACCATAGTATGTTGCGATACTATCATAATAATGCTATTTCTGGATCAAAAGGTATGCACAGTTTAATTGTTCTTTGGGCAGAGTTCCAAATTGTTCTCCAGAATGGTTGGATCAATTCCCAACTCCACCAACAATTCATCAGTATCCCAATTTTCCCCTATCTTCTCCAATATTTGTCAATTTCCCTTTATGTCATATTAGCCAATCTGATAGGTGTGAGATAGTACTTCAGAGTTGCTTCAATTTCCTTTTCTCTCATCAATAGTGATTTAGTGCATTTTTTTTTCATATGAGTTTTAATTTCTTCATCTCAAAACTGCCTATTCATATCCTTTGACCATTTATCAGTTGGGGAGTGACTTGTATTCTTATAAATTTGACTCAGTTCACTATATATTTGAGAAATGAGACCTTTATCAGAAACACTGGCTATAAAAATTGTAAAATTGTTTCCCAACTTTCTGCTTTTCTTCTCATCTTGGTTACATTGGTTTTGTTTGTGCAAACCCTTTTTAATTTAATATAATCAAATTATTTATTTTACATTTCATAATGTTCTTTATCTCGTTTGCTCATAAGTTCTATCCTTTTCCATAGATATGATGGACAAACCATTCCTTGTTTTCCTAATTTTGGTGTAAAAAATTATATAAAGAAAATATAGCAACACAATACAAAGATCAGACATTATGACCAGGTTAGATTTGTATCAGTTATGCAAGTTTGGTTCAGTGTTAAGAAAACTGAATATAATGGCCTATTAATAGGAAAACCACATAATTATATCAAAAGCTTTAGACAAAATGTGATAGCTTTTTGTGTTCACTACAACAAAAACACTAGAAAACATAGGAATGAAGGGCCTTTCCTTATTATGGTAAACAATAACTGTCTAATCCCAAGTGTGAGCACTATATATAATGGGGATTAATGAGAGTCCTTTATAATATGATGGAGAAGTGAAAATATTCACTGGCATCACTATTTGATATAGCAATCTAGTTTCTATATTTAGTAGAAATAGCAATAAAGAAAAAAATATTGAGAGAATCAGTAGAGACAAAGAAAAAACAAAATTATCTCTTTTGCAGATGATATGATTAGTGAATTCTAGAGAGTCAATTAAAAAAGTTAAAAAATAACTTCAGCTAAGTTGCAGGATATAAAATAAATTTATAAACCATCAGCTTTTCTGAATATTACCAATAAAACCCATTAGGAGGAGATTAAAAGAGAAATTACATTTGAAAAAAAAACTGTGCTCAGTGGTAGGAATAAAAAGAAAGCTAGGGATACAAAGTTCTCAAGGAATTCAGAATCTAACGAAGGAGACAATGTAGTAACAACTGATTATTGTTGTTTGGTTATTTTTCAGTCATGTCTGACTCTTTGTGACCCTGGGATTTTCTTAACAGAGATACTGGAGTGGTTTGCAACTTCCTTCTCCAGCTTATCTTACAGAAGAAGAAACTGAGGCAAATAGGGTTAAGTGACTTGCTCGGGGTCACACAGCCAGAAGTGTCTGAGGCCAGATTTGAACTCAGGTCTTCCTAACTCCAGGCCCAGCACACTCTCCACCATCACTATGTGCAGAAACATTAAAATGTAAGAATAGTAAGGAGGAAAGTGTTGCTGGATAACAAAGGGTATAAAAAGGAATAAGGAGTGGACTAATGTCTTACATATCCAGGAAAGTAGGAAGGAACAAGGTTATAAAGAGCTCTGAAAGTCAGAGAATTTTTTCTTTGGCCTGGGGGTAATAGGGAGCCCTTGGAATTGAGTAAATAGAGGGACTTAAATTTTAGGAAGATCAATTTGATAACCGAGTGGAGGATGGATTGGAGTAGGAAGGCTTCCAATTAACAGGCTTTTACAAATGTCTAGTCATGAAATAATGAGGGCCTAAACCAGGATGATGGAAGTATGAGAGGAGAGAAGGGAGCATAGGTGGGATGCATTAAAAAGGAGGAAATGACAGGATTCATTCACTTACTAGATATGGGAGAAGCAGAAGAGTGAGGATCCATGGGTGACTCCTAGGTTTTGATTCTGAGTAAGTGAAAGGATGGTGGTACCCTGGACAGTAACGGCAAAGTTAGGCAGAGTGGAAGGTTGTAGGGGAAAGATAATGAATTCAGTTTTGAACATGTGAAGTTTCCAAGGTCTATGTGAAACTGAAGATGAGGAGACAGGTTAGGGTTAGGCAACTGGATCTGATAGTTATCTGCATAAAGATGATCATTGAAATAATAAGAGATAGGGTGGCTAGGTGGAACAGTGAACCAGCCCTGGAATCAGAAGGACCTGGGTTCAAAACCTGACCTCAGACACTTAACACTTACTAGCCATGTGATCTTGGGCAAGTCACTTAACCCCAACTGCCCTCCAAAAAGCAAAAAAAAACAAAAATGACAGGACATGATGAAGTCACCAAATAAAAAAGCAAAGAGGATGCAATGAAGAGGGCCCAGAACACGGCCACAGGGAATCCCCATGCTTAGCAGACATTAACTGAATGAAAACCCAGCAAAAGAGACAGAAGGAGGAGTCATATGGGTAATAGGAGAACCAGGAGAAAGGACTCTCATGGAAAGTTAGAGAGAAGAGAATGCCAAAGAGAATAAAGACGAGAGTAGTTCAAACAAAGAAAGAGAAAGTTCTACCATCAACAGTGAGCCACAGCATTCCAACATTTTATTTTCCTAGAGGAATGTCCCAAAGAAAAAAGTGAATAGAGATTTTAGAATTACCAAGATAGAGGAGACTTTTTCTCAGTTTCCAAATGAGAGAGCTACTTTAGAAGATATGGGTAAGGTTATAAAGGCCTGTGGACACCTGCTTTACTGTGAAGGGCCATTGTTTTATGGTGCGGGGGTAGGAGAAGTGAACTGGATATGTGCCCATTATTGCAATGTAGAGAAAAATTCTTCAGAATTGCCATGATTATGCCGCAAGCTTCCTTCATCTTTTAATGAATCCTGGATGCAACTATCTGGTGTAGGAAGACTTCGTTCCATTTATTTTTTTTGGAGGGGGAAGGTGAGGCAATTGGGGTTAAGTGACTTGTCCAAAGTCACACAGCTAAAACGTGTCAAGTATTTGAGACTGGATTTGAATTCAGGTCCTTCTGACTCCAGGGTCAGTGGGGACAGTGCTCTACTCACTGTGCCACCTAACTTTGCCAACTTACTTCCATTTTTACAAGATGTAGTGAATACTCACTCTGGTTTGTCATTTTAAAAGGAAGCATCTGAATTTCTTTCTCAGTATATTACGACAGTTATACAACAGATTTTTTAAATACAATAAATAGGTCCTGGTCTGGGAGAATCACTTGTACTGAGCTGAGAAAAGGCAGTTGTTTATTTTTTTTCCTTTTCAGAATGTTGCATTATTGGAAAAGGAAGCTGGTATTAGCCAGTTGACAGAGTACTTCTCTTCTGAACATTTTTGTCATTTATTGTAAAATATGGGAATTAGACATTGACCATAATCTCTTTATTGATCCAAAGGACTTAGCCTGACATAATGACCACTATATCCAGTAGTATGATTGAGAGAATATCCTCAGGATCTGTGACAAGGGGCAGAAAGGTACAGAAAGAAGGGAAAATAAGCTATGCTGATTTTGTCTGGGTTCGATATCTGAAGAAGACAAAACCAAATCCAATGGTATTGAATATTGGTTCTGTTTCATGGATCTTGATGGAGATGGAGCATAATTAATGTATGAACTGGAGTACTTCTATGAGAAACAATACCTCAAACTGGATAATATGGCTACTGTGTCTCTACCATTTGAAGATTTTCTTTGTCAGATGTTTGATCTTGTGAAACTGCAATGTTAAGCAAAGATTACTGTCCATAATTTAAAGAAATGTAAATTACTGAATTTTTGGATACATTTTTCAACATTAAGAAATAGCATAATCATGACCAGAAAGATCAAATTTCTGTAATTAGGGATCCTGAAAGTGAAAGCCAAGAGATCTCTGACTTACAGAAATATGCTGCTAAAGAATACAGTGTACTAGTGGCTGAGAAAGCAGCTAGTGACCAATGGAATGATGGTGATGAAGGAGAAATGAACCCTCTAGATCAGAAGGCCAATGCCTTACAATTTCAGTTGGATAGAACTCCTTTTCTTGAAATGCTTTTGCCTCCTTGTGGAGTAGACTTGAATGAGTATCAAAATGATGTGAAGATATCATGATTATGACCCAACACAGAAAGACTGCAGCAGGTTTGCTACAACAAAAACGATCAGTGACTGTTTCCAGATAGTAGCAGTTTTTTGTGGCACAAAACATATATTAATATTATATATTAAATATTCTGTTAATAATAAATATTTATTATTTATTTATTAATAAGAAAATATAATACATAATAATACATAATAAACTACTATTATGTATTAATATTATATATTAAAATACCTTTTAAAGAAAATGAAGTGCATTTTAATGGAATGATAATTTTGTATTTATCCAAAATCTAAGCTTGTAAAATAAATGTTTATTTATAGATGGTATGTATTTCCTTAATTGGAATAATTTTGTATTCTCTGAAGCCTCTGCTATCTTACAAGATAAGTATATGCCATTCTTTCCAGTTAATACATAGTAAACTGACACCCTGGAGCTGTGGAAAACTACCCATGAACCAGGAGTAAGGGGCTCCTTATTCAAGACCTCTATTGTTTTGGGGGTTTTTTGGAGGGCAATTGGGTTTAAGTGACTTGCCCAAGGTCACATGGCTAGTTTTTGTGTTAAGTGTCTGAGGCCGGATCTGAACCCAGGTCCTCCTGACTCCAGGGCCGGTGCTTTATTCACTGCGCCACCTAGCCACCCTGATCTCTAGTGTTTTTGCTCCTAACAGGAAAAAAAATAAATAACATCTTAGCAGTAACCTTATACACCTGGCAAAAAGTATGGTGGTATATTTTTCTTTTTTTTTTTTTAAGATGCCATTGACATACTTTAATTTCAAAATTAAGTATTCTGGCACATACACGAAAAACTTAAGTTTTTAAAAGCTGGTTTTCCCCTCCTGTTTATGCAGTTACATAAATCAGGTTTGCCTTATTGATGTACATCATCAAAATACTCCTTAATATTTGAAGTTGCTTAGTATTTATACTTGATATCCTAGCTGGATATTTTTACTCTCTAGAGAAAGGATATTTTCTTGACTTCTAAAAAATATGTTAATGTTTCTTGATCTGTCATATGCACTAATATGTTGTGGCATTTAAGGCTTCTATTTCTTCCTATTTGAAAGGTTAGTTATTGACACATTCCATAAGTACATAAACAAAATTGTCACAACAGTTTGAAATCCTGCCACCTCACCTGCCTATCTCTATAGTAAAGGAGAGTGTGGTGGATGAGATTTTTGCTTCAGTTTCATAAATCATAAGGTTGTAGTGCCTTGAAATGTACATGACAATATGCAAGGAATTTGGGTATAGGACATCTTCAACAAGTTGATTTGAATGCTTTCATGTAAAATGTACAAAAAGATGTAAAATCATTTTTGTTTTCTCTGTAGATCAGTTTTAAAGTGTTTAAAAAATCATGTCTGCATTTCCAAATAAAGATATTTTTTTTTGCTTTTTGGAGGGCAATTGGGGTTAAGTGACTTGCCCAAGGTCACACAGCTAGTTTTGTGTGTGTGTGTGTGTGTTTGTGTGTGTGTGTGTGTGTGTGAGTCTGAGGCCGGATTTGTACTCAGGTACTCCTGTCTCCAGGGCTGGTGCTCTATTCACTGAGCCATCTAGCCACCTCCCAAAAGTAAAGATTTAAAAAAATAATAATAATTTTGTGATAAAATTAAGCATTCTGATGCTGAGGGTAAATTGGTCTGGGGATTTGGAGGTGATGAGACCGAGTAGGATGTTGTCTTGCTGGGGGAGTAGGAAATAGTCCCTCAAAGAGTCTGTCTGCACCCCAGTGACTTCTGACCTGCCAGTCTTTAAGTGAAGGGAATCAACAGGTAGGTGAGTATGGCAATGGGGGAATGAAGGCCCTGGGAAGGAGGTATAAAAATGACACTACCCTTGCTATCAAGCTGGGGTTCTCAACCAGTTTTTGAGTGTCATGGAGCCCTTCAGCTGAATCCTATGACTTCCTCAGAATGCTGTACTTAAACATATAAGATAAAATAAAATCTAAATATGTACAAAATAAAATAAGCTTACAAAGAAAATCAATTATGTTGAAATAGTTATAAAAATAAGCATATTTTACAATACGTGTTCACTCACCTTAAGTTAAGAACTCCTACTCTAGTTAGTAATGGCCTGAAATAAGGTGACATTTGAATGATCACACTGATTCAGGGGCCATGTTGAGAAGGAAAACAAGGACTTTAAGACACAAGGATGGTGGGATGGCTTGTGCCTTCCTCAGTGTTGCTATCTGGAGGCAAAGCACTCTGCATCCTACTTTACTTACATCTCTGATGTCTACTACTGATATAATAATAATAGATAACAAGCCTGAAGTCAGGAGGACCTGAGTTCAAATCTGACCTCAGACACTTGACACTAGCTGTATGATCTTGGGCCAGTCACTTAACCTCAGTTGTCTTGCCTTCCCCACTCCAAAATAATAATAGTAATAACATTTCTATAGAGATTGCTATATGCCAAGCATTATGCTAAGCACTTTAAAATTATTATCTTATTTGATCTCAACAATTACCCTGATTTGTGAGTGTAACTATTCCCATTTTACAGTTGGAAAAATTAAGGTATATAGAGGTGAAAGGACTAGCCCAAGGTCATATAGCTGATAAGTCTCTGAGGGAAAATTTGAGCTTAGGTATGCCTGACTAGACCCAGTGCTCTAGCTACTGTTCTGACTTCTATAAGTAACAACAGGCTGATTCAATCTTCTGTTTGCAGATCAGTTCTAATCCAATTCTAATAATATTATAAAGAGCTTAGTGAGGAGGCTGTGATTATTTGCTTTCACTAAGTATCATATAATTGGAATCAGCTTTGGATGCTGTAACTCACCTTCTGAGATGGTTCTCCATTTTCCCTATATTTACATAAGCCATAATTCTTAGAGATTATTTTAGCTAATCACAGTTTTATTTAAAAATATAAAATTTGAAAAAGTGACCAACCTCATTGTCTTTATGTCAGTAAATTTTATGATTTTACTGAAACTATTCAATTATTTTTAAAACTTTGGAAGCAGGACACACAGTATGCCTCAAGACTGCTTGCAGTAAGTCCAGGTTGCAGACAGCTACTGTCATCTTTGCATTTCTTCTGTTTGGGCCTGGGGATTGTAAAAAAGAATTAGAGTAAAAATAGATTCCATATAGGATTGGGAATGTAGTCTGACTATGTTGTGATTTAAAGCAAGCCTCTTCCCTTTTCATTTTCCTTATCTGTAAAATGGGAGGCAGATCATCATCTCCAGAAACTCACCTCCCCACAGTTAGCTCCCGGGCGGTAGGATCCCTCATCTACAGCCCTTCTCCACCTGCTTTTCAACTTCTTTTTATGTGGTCATGTGCAGTGGCTGCCTTTTGTCTTTCTTTGCATCCGTAGAACTTCGCATAGTGCCTGGAACATAGTAAGTGTTTAATAAATGTTTATTGACCTCTGATTCTAGAAAGAGGAATGACTTTGAAGTCACAAAAACCTGGATTCAGGCTCTGCCACTGGCATACACTGCCTATCTGATCATGGGCAAGCCACCCCAGGTCACTTGCTAAGATTACCAGTTGCTGGTTTACCTGCACTCTGTGTCCAGAACTGAACAGTCTTCTAGGGGTGGTCTAAATACCTTCCCTCGCCAGCATGACATAGTGACAAGAGTGCTGGACTGTAAGTACAGAAAAAGAGGGTTCAAATCCCATCTCACACACTTCTTAGCTCTATAACCCTTGGCACTTTAGAGCCACTTAACCCCCTACTTCCTGATCTAGGTATGTGATCCCATTGAAGCAATCTAAGATTATATTAGGGGAAGCTAAGCAGTACAGTGGATAGAGTGCCAGGCCTTGAGTAAGGAAGACCTTAATTCAAATCTGGTCTCAGATACTTAAAAGCTGTGTGACCCTGGGCAAGTCACTTAGCCTTGTTTGCCTCAATTTACTCATCTGTAAAATGATCTAGAGAAGGAAATGGCAAACCACTTGATTATCTTTGCCAAGAAAACCCCAAATGGGTCACAAAGAGTCAGACACAACTTAAAAAATGGCTGAACAACAAACAATAAAAGTATATTATATCTTTAGACTGCCACATCATACCCTTGTCTTCTTATGAATATTTCATGTACTCAAACTCATTCTTTTCCTAAGACTTACTTCCTAGCCATATCACCCCAATTCCATGTTAGTACAACTGATTTTATTTTTAATTAAATGCAAGGCTCTACCTTTACCATTACATTTCTTTTTGGTAATTTCAGTGCATCATTCTAGCTTTATGTAATATTTTTAGATCTCAGTTCTGCCATCTAGTCTATTAGCAATCCCTCCTGGAGGAAGAAACTTCATGTCTTCTGCAAATTTGATAAGGATACCAGCTATATCTGTGTCCATGTCATTGATAAGGATGTTAAACAGAACAAGGTCAAAAAGACTGGCTCTCCAGACTGACACTGATCTGAGGGACTGACAGTCCTTCCAGACTGACACTGATCCGTTAATCAACACATCTTGGCTTTATTCAGTCAACTGATTCTGAATCCACTTAACTATATTATAATCTAGTCCAGTGCTGGACCTAGAGTCAGGAAGACTCAGCATCCTGAGTTCAAATCTGGCCTCAGATATTTACCGACTGTGTGACTCTGGGCAAGTCACTTCACCCTGTTTTCCTCAATTTCCTTATCTGTAAAATGATCTGGAGAAGAAAATGGCAAGCCACTCTAGTATTTTTGCTAAGAAAATCCCAAATGAAGACATGGAGAGTTGGATAGGACTGAAAAATGATTTAACAACAATAAAAATTCTAGACCACAACAGCCATTATGATTTAGGAGTAAAAAGGAATGGAGCTTGAGTCAGGTTCCTGGGCTGCAGTCCTGACTCATAACAATAAAAACAACAGTTCCATTTTCAAGATCAGAAAAATGAGGGGGATAAATTCTATGTAAGGGAGAATCTTCATGTTATGTATAATTCTCTGTTCTGTTCTATAATGTATATGGAAATGTGCGTTTTATTTAGTGCTTATTAGACTCAGAATAAAAATAAAATGAGGGGTTTGAATTTGATTTCTGAGATATATCTATGGTCTTTATCTTCTTCATATTTTATAGACAGTGAGCAATTAGATTAAGTAATTTAAGTTCCCTTTCATTCTAAGATTTGGTCCACAAGCCAGATCTGATCATACTTAAATGCACATAAAATGTCCCAGATTTTCACAGACAGACCTGATCACAATAAAATCAACTGTTCTTTTTGTACTGTTTTAGAAAAGGGAAAAGGGTTGTGTTTTGGGTTTTTTTTTGGCATACCATGTACTGGATTTCTTATGCCATTGAGGAAGGCCTGGTTTTTTCTGTGAGCTAATGTTAGTAAAGAAATTTAGTTTTTAGTAGATGGAGTCCTGAACCTGGAGTCAAGAGGGCCTAGATTCAAATCCTAAACCTGCCTAGCTACAATAGTCTAAACAAATCACTTAATCTCTTTGAGTAAGCCTCCCTCTGGCAAGCCACTGAGACTTTATGTTCCAAAAGTGTCACTATCTACTCCTGTGGAGGGAATTGTCATATACCTAGAGTAAGAACACACACCAATGCCAGGCAGACTTGCTCATTAATGCAGCTTGGTGTTCCTTGGTTTGCCTGGGGGAGTTGAAGCCATTTTGGGGGAGCTGGCCCTAAGCTTTATAGCAAGGAAGAAGTAATTGGTGACACCTGGCTGAGACAGGAGAGTAGCTAACAGAGGATAAAGAACAGTTCCCAGTGTGCAAAAACTGACAGCCAATCACTATAGTTTTAACCTGAAGGGCCCTGAGCTGTAGATGCAACCCAGCAGCACCCTACTTAAAATGCTGCTGTTTGGAAGCTGAGAGTCTACGATAGGTCCAGGGTAATGAAGAGAAAAGAGAAAGCCGATTTCAGATGTGATGCCAATTACATGCCTTTTTGCTTCCTTCATCCCCTACCTTCTTATAATTTGCATTGCTTTCTTTATCTGAGCTGTGCTGTGATATCTTACCTTTTGCTTGCAAATAATGCTTTCGGCTTGGTTTTAAAGTCACATTCACTGGAGGGTGCCGTCTGCCCTCCAGTAAATCATTACTACCCAACAGACAGCTGGATGATGTCAGCCTGTGAGTTTTTTCCATTTGACTGAAGCTTCTCAAGTGAGCTCCCCATTGCAGTGGTGCAGAAAATTAATTAGGATGTTTTATTTTCTCTGTTTAGTGAGAGCTAAACAGTATTTCCAGGTTACAATCATAATAAAAGGTAACTGCATGTAAGAATAAACCCTCAATTTGCCTCTTTCTTGAATGACTTCTAAATAGTAAAGAGAGATTTTTTTCCCCAAAAAAATGGTCCAGATAAGTGTGGTCTTTTCTTATATCAGGATAACTCCCTGCATAGTGATCAAGAGGTGTGTGTGCATGTGTGTATGTGTGTGTGTGTGTGTGTGTGTGTGTGTGTGTAGAAGGTGGGAAATAGTAGTAAGGAGGGAGGGAGGGTTCAGACATCATGCATTTGGGTCAAGCATTTTCCCAAATGAAAAGAGGTCTATTTTAATCATACCATAACACTGTAAATATTCACGTTGTTGGGGGAATAGAATTCTCATCAATAGCAAAAGGAATTGTTTCCTTACATAACTGAGCCAGGTGTCTTCAAGTCATGGTACAAAAAAATGGTGGGATTGATAGCTATTCATTCTGGAGTTAATCCATGTTACCCCTTTGCTTTTTCTCTGAAAGAAACCTAAAAACACTATGAAGAGAAAGGATTTTAACTTGGAAAATTCATCACTTCATTCATTTATTAAGCAGAGACTGTGCAAGGAAATGTACCAGCCTCAGTGGGGGTACAAAATAAGTAAGACATTTGCTATGTTCAGGAAGTTTGTAATTTAATAGGGGAGATCAGGCATGTACAACTAGAATTCAAATAGAACATAGGATCATATGAATCCAGAGCTGGAAGGAATATGGTAAATATAGACATGATGCAGTTGGTAAAAGAGAGTCACCTGAGTCCTGCTTCTGTCTGGTGCTGCCTGTGTGACCCTAACAAAGCCATTTAAACGCTCAGGGTCTCATGCAGCTTCCTTATATAGCTCCCCCCAGGTGCAGATATCCTCTGACTGCTTCCTGCCACCCATGGTGACTCTTTTAATTGGTAGTTGGCAGCCCATCCATGACTTCTCATCCTGTTTGACAAGTCATGACTGGGAATATGCAAATATGCTTCAGTAAAAAATAATTACAAGAAAACAGGAAAAATGTTTTCATGTAAATTCCTTTTCTGCATGCAGACAGTGGATGAAATTCTTTGTGACTCCTGAGGAGGAATTCTTAGCTATATCCTTGTATGAGTTCTACAGGGAGAATCTTCTTAATGTACCAGAAGACTCCCTCATGATCATTTAATAAAATCAATGACAACAATGATTGTGCAACTTAAAAGTTACAAAATTTTAGCACTTACCAAATATCTAGCAAGACATGATCTGATGGCTGCCTGTCTTTCAGGGGCCAACAAAGAGATGACAATTCCCTATGATACAAATACAGACCTCCAAAAATCCTGGACAACTAACTCATTAAACTGGAGTAGAACCAGCTGTCATCGCATATAAAAATTACTTACAATCAACATTGATTCATATATCATCAGAACAATAACTGTCACCATGCCAAATACCCACGATCATACATGACTATGAATGAAAAACTTTCAAAATAAAGAGATTTAGCAGAGAAGAACAAGATTTGGAAACAGGGTGAGGTACAAATCATGTCCATCATCCTTTCTGCTACTGGAGTTTTATCAAGGATGCTTTTGGGAAGCCCACAAAGGATGAACTTCCTCATACTTGTATTCAGCTATGAAAAGTAGCTATTTTGGGGTGGCTAGGTGGTGCAGTGAATAGAGAACCAGCCCTGGAGTCAGGAGGACCTGTTTCAAATCTGGCCTCAGACACTTAACACAAAAATCTATCTGTGTGACCTTGGGCAAGTCACTTAACCCCAATTGCCCCTCCAAAAAAAAAAGGCAAAAAAAAGTAGTTTTTTTATCCATCTGGGCAATACTCCAAAGACCATTAAATATAAAAGAAAAATAGAGAATTGTCTCCAGACCATTTCTATCTGAGCCCCATCAAAAAGATGAGAGTAAGACTATTGTCTTCTTCTTCTTGTTATCATTATTATTATTACAATGATGATGATGATGACAAATAAGATACTTTTACATGGCACTTTCAGCTTTGTCAAGTGCTTTCTGGGACAGAATTCCATGATATTGACAGTTTAAGTATGACTTCCCTCATTTTAAAGATGGGGAAACAGGCTTTGAGAGGTTAGATATTTCTCAGAATTATTCTACTAATATGTATCAGGAACAGGATATTTTTCTGGTGCCATAACCAATGTTATTGCTGGTGTTTATTTTTTTATGCTATATCACTGCCTATCAACATTCAGATTGTCAAGCAGTAAGTCAATAAACATTTACGAAGTGTTTACTATGGACCAGCCCTAGTAATAACTAAGAACTGGGTATTCTGTATGCATCTCTTTGCAGGCTCTCTCCCCTGTGGACTGTGAATTCCTTGAGGGCATGGACTGTGTTTCGACTCTTTTTGTATCCTCTGAACTTAGCACAGTGTCTGGCACATGGTAATTGCTTAATAGATGCCGACTGATTGATTGATACAAAGAAAGGCAATAAAAGCTCCCTGCCATCAGGGAGCTCACATTCTAATAGAGACAAGACTTGCAAACAACTAAGCCCATTAAAGGTATATACAGGTTAAATGAGAGCTGATATCAGAGAGAAGGTATTGGTGGGGGTGGGGTGGGGTGGTGTAATGGGAATGCAAATTTGGAAGATCTTCACTGCCTCTAGGCTAAAGTGCACCTGAAACATGGGGGTGGGAGGCTTGTTTTTCAGTAAATACTTTTTGATTGGCCAGTGGGTCAATAAGGTTGTTACATTCTCTGAGCCAGGAGAAGGCTATATAAGCCCTGATGTGTAGCTTTGTTTTGGGACTCACTTTGAGAAGTGTTCTGTGATTTGATCTGAATTCTGGGAAGCCGTTGTTGAGAGTCCCCTGGCTTTGAAAAACCCAGATGCTGATTTGGTATGGATGTAATGGTTGGACAATTTGGAAATCTGTCTACTTGATCTGTTTCTCTGACTTGATAATTCTGTCTGTGTATTCTGAAGTTTGAGGTGCTGACCATTTTCCCCTGAACAAGGTAAATGATATATGTCTGACTGATTAAAGTAAGCTTGTTAACCCATTTTGAGTTGCTTTCCTTTATCAAAGCAGATCCAAGAACCTGTGCTAGCAGCTACCCTGGGAATGCTGGGGTGCTTGCTGCTACAGGGGGGGAACAGCCCCCTACAATAGGTAAGATTGGAACTGAGACGTGAAGGAAGTCAGGGAAATCAGGAGGCAGAGGAGAAAAGAGATAGTATTTCAGACTTGGGATGAATCCAAAAAGTGAAAAGGCAGTCAGGAAATAGAGTGTAGTGTGCAAAGAACACCAGGAAATCCAATTTAGATGCTTTATACAGTACATGGAGGAAAAGTAAAGTATTAAGACCAGAAAGGCAGGAAGAGGTCGAATTTCTAAGAATTTTAAAAGTCAAACAGGGTGTTGTCTGTCTGTTATCCTTTGCTATTCCTTCATGACTGGCCCCATTCATTTACCTGTCATAATAGTCATTGATGACATCTAATTCTTATGCATAAATTATTGCTGGTAATACACTACAATGAGTAATAATAACAGAAAATATAATAAAGGAATATAAATGTTGAATAGGAAGGAACTTTGGAGGACATTATACTACTAGGCCTTTTTATTTTACTGATAAGGAGACTGAAGTTCAGAGAAGTTGATTGATTTGCCCAAAGTCACACAGGAAAGATAGCAGATCCAGGATTCAGATCAAGACACTGACTCTAAATCCATCACTCTTTTTAATGCAACATGAATGCATGAGTAAATAAAAAAACACTTATTAAATGCTTACTGTGTTCCAGGCACTGTGCTGAGCCTGTGCTGACTGACTGCTTATAGACTTACTTGTAAGACTGCTTACAGACTTACAGGAAGAAGCCTTTCTTTATTACATGACAGGTGGTAAAACAAAAACTCAGGTTTGGGAGCAGTGGGGGAGACAAATGCTACTCTCTCATCACTCTCAAAAGTTATCCTTGGTTATTTGATTTCTTTAGTAGCTTTAATTTGCTTTCAAAATCCTCTAGAAATAGATAGGCCTTGACAATTAAGTGGAGTAGGAGGGAAGGAAGGAGGAGAGAAGAAGGACAGTTATTTACCTAGGATATCCCTTTTCTTTTTAAATTAGTGCTTGGAAACTAAATCTCCTCCTCTATTCCCTGTTCAAACACCAACTGCTGCCCCTACTGTGAAACATTTCTTCTCCCCCATTCAGTTCAAGTGCCTCTTCAGATTGGTGGTTGGAATGAGGAGATAATGGCTTTTTATATAGTAAACACAGTCTGGGGTTAGCAATTTCTCTGAGTGTTGGTTGGCTATTATTTCTATGTAATAGATGGTCACCCAGAGACCAGTCCCCTCAGCACCTAGGGCTTTAACCCACTAGTGTTCATCCTTTTGTAAGGCACTCAGCAACAGGGCCATTGAAAAGCACCAGTGACTTTACATTGCCCCTTTCCCAGCTTGACTTCTATGGACAAATAATTAGAATTGAATGGAGGTAGAAGCCCTGAGCAATCCAGGGGCAGAGTCCAAGAATGTATCTAGTTTCACAATCTGATGTTTCAGGGAATGAAGTGGAACCATCAACTCCATTTAGGAAGGAGACAGCACAAAGCAAGAAACCAAACTTTGTTAGAATTTACAAAACATACTATTTGGCCCAAAGAATAAAAAATATCTCATCCTAAATATGTGTGTGTTTACACACACATGCATACTTTCATACATACATGTGTACACACATGTGCAAATATATACGCACATGATGTTTATGTGTGTGCATGAACATATGTGTGTTCGTGTATATGATATAGTGTGTTGTAATCCTTTCCTTCCTCCCTCCCCAGACATTGTCATGGAAACTTGATGGAGGGTGAGCTAGTGTAATGTAATGCCAAGGAAAGGCAACTTCCCAGGTTCAAAATACCAGCATAGGTGCTCTCTATTTTATTCAGTAACAAACCCAGAACAGAGAAGATCAAAACATGACATCATTCAAAATACAGTATTTACTAAATATGATTAAATAATCTCCAAGTACTACCCCATCCCAGGACCTTCCAATCATTCAATCAATTACAAAGTCTCTGTTCTAAATACTTCTCCACCCCTAGGCTATACCTTAATTAAGTCCACCACAAAGCCCCTCTTCTCAAATGGAGATTAGTTTCCAAACATAAGTAAAATACATTCATTTGCTCAACCATAGAACACAAAAAGGTCAAAAGTTCCCCACCCCTGGATCACAATTGAATCTACCCCAGAGTTACATCAAGTTTAAACACAGCACTTAATACCCAAATGGAGGTCTTTTCTTCATCTTGACACCAGGCAAGTTCTCAGCAATCTTAGTTCCTGGGGAGACAAGGCTTAGCAAGGCCATAAGATACATTGCCAGTCCCTTCATGAATTTATCCTCTGTCTGTAGAACAGTCCTAGAACCCCTGAACACATTAGCAAAGCCCTCTCCCATGATTTCTGTAAACATACAACAAGAAAATCCTTCTTCAGGGCTTCTGAACCAACAGAAAGGCTCCCAGACCCCTGCAACAACAGCACTGTCCTTCACCAGTGGACAGTATTCATTCTGTCTGCCGGACAGTCTCCAGACCCCTGCAACAACAGTACTGTCCCTCACCAGTGGACAGTATTCACTCTCTGTCTGCAGGACAGTCTCAGGCCTTCTTAACCAAATGCCAGGTTCCAGGACTTCTTCAACAGGACAGTCTTTCACCAGTGGACAAATCTGGCAAAATAACATCAAAACAGACAGACAAAGTACCAGCAAAACAGCCATGTCTCCTCAGTCCTTGGCAGCTCAGGGGGCAGGTCTCAAAAGTCCAGGGCAATTCAAAGCGGCCACCAGCAATCTCTTAGTCTCTCTCTCTCCACGAGGTGCTGCTTCCAAAAAGAACTTCCGCCTCTCTCTTGTCTCTCCAAATCTACATCACCAGCTCCTCCCACTTCAGGACTTTCTTTTCACATCAACAAGCCCATCCCACAGGTGGGATTAACAAACTCTGGGTTTTAATACAATCAATTTGAAAACCAAGCCAATACAGGGGAATCTTTAATTGCCATTACTATCACAGCTAGTGAACAACTTACATGGGGTTTTCCAAATTTCCAGGGCTTTTAACTAGAGAAGGAACTTTTTTCTTCCAAGAAGTCACAAGGCTGAGATGCAGAGAGAAGCCCTGTGGATAGAGAGAAGGATGGACAAGTATGAACTGTAGCTGTCCCATGTGCTTTTCCTGGGGAGCCAACAGGGAATCTGGGGACTGCCTCTGCTACAGAAAGCAGGGAAAGCAAGGAGGCCTGTGATCTTATGATGGAGTATGAATTCATTGTAAAAAATAAACAGAGGAAGCCTTCATTAGCAGCCTGAAATGGAATAAAAAAGATCATTACTAAGACTACAAGAATTGTATCTGTAGTACCTGTCTTCCTTCTTCTTTCCTGTTTTGCTACCTGGGGAAAAAATGCCAGGTCCTCTTTACCTATCTGGTGACTTGACCTTTTCCTGTAAAATTAATGGGACAAATTGTTGGGGGGAGGTCAGAAGGTACCTTCAATTCCCTGCTCCCTGCAACTATCATGTCCTACGATTGGAAACCTTTTGTTTTTCTTTTGTTTTTAAGCTGATTTGAACTTGTATGGCATTTGAAATTTCTATCAAATATGTGACAAATTTTGGTGGCGGGGAGAGTGTGTGATTTATGTCCAAGTCAGCATGTGTGTGATTTGGGAGAAGAGATTTTCATTAATTCAGGATAAAGATGGGGGAAAGCCCCTTAGAATGAGTTTCTGCTATTCTAGTTGTCTCTTAATATCTAATTTCTAAAATCCCAGACTGTTTTTGAAACTGAGAGATAAGAGATACTTAATAAGGAAATGAGCCAGTAACAGTGAAAGGTGTTGGTCGGTACCTTTGTTTATGTAATCATGTATACTTTACATAATATCTATCCAAACTGCAACCTGAAACATTCACTTTCTCTCTCTCTCTCTCTCTCTCTCTCTCTCTCTCTCTCTCTCTC
>NW_027185764.1:20550361-20596975 GCF_028583685.1 Petaurus breviceps papuanus
TCTCTCTCTGTCTCTCTCTCTCTCTCTCTGTCTCTCTCTGTCTCTGTCTCTGTCTCTCTCTCTCTGTCTCTGTCTCTCTCTCTCTGTCTCTTTCTCTGTCTCTCTCTCTTTTTCTGTCTCTCTTTCTTTCTCTCTGTCTCTCTCTTTCTCAAATTTTTATCTCATCAGTATAACTTACCTACATCTTTGAATCCTATGTGACTTGATGTTGTCCTTATATACATTTCCATAGAGTGTCTATGCAATGTATTAGGCATCTCCTTGATGTTGCTCTGGCAAAGTGGAGATGCCAGTGGATGCCCTTTCATTATCTTAACTTGCTACATGACTAGCCCAGTTCCTTTACTAGTATATTTCATGGAGAATATCCTTCATTCTGCTTCTCCTGTATAATTATTGGTAATATTCTGTAGCCTGATCCTGTCCACCGTGAATCTCTTCATTACTCTTTTGCTGCTAAATTACAATGTTCCACATTTTGCAGTCTTATAGAATAACAAGATTGTTGTTTAAAATATGGGCCTTTGGGGGTGGAGCCACAATGGCAGAGTAAAAGAAGGAACTTGCTTAAGCTCCCTTTCCAACCACCTCCAATACCTGGAAAACATGACTCTAAAAAATTTTTAGAGCTACAGAACACACAAAATGACAGAGAAAAACAAATCTCTTGTTGAAGGTAGTTTGGCAGGCCAACAGGAAGGGTCTATTGCCTCAGGCTGGGAGCCAAGTTCAGTCCTGTGTGAGCCACAAAGGCCCAGACCCAGGGTGGCACAGATAGGACAAAGCAGAAATCAGGTGAGTGAATCACCAGCAGCTGAGGTGGTTTCCAGACTTCTTAACCCATAAATGCCAAAGAGAAAGTAAAAAGTCAGTGGGGGACTCTGTTGGAACTAGGTGATAGAAGACCTTGTTCTGGCTGCTACCCCTAGGATGTGATATGGGAAAGATGTGGCAGCTGTAGCTGCTGTTGCGTAGTTGCCTCCAGAGCTCCTGGCCTGCAGATCATAGCAGGAACAAGCAAGCATTCAGAGGGTAATCACTCTTGCTTTTAACCTGCTTGGATCTGGATCAGGGTCTTGGATGATGGTCCTGGGGTGTGTGACCAGGGAGCCAGAGACTCTAGGGGCCACAGAGAGAACATCCTTCTAATTGCTCTAGCAACTGCAAAAACCCCAACAATTTGGGACATAGCTTTCTCCATTCTGGAAACAGAGTTCTACCATGGCAAAGAGCTTAAAAGTCAAGTAATTGGCTGGCAAGATGAGCAAGCAAAGGAAACATAATCATATCATGGAATCTTTTGGGGGGACGAAAAAGACCAAAACATGGAACCAGAAGAAAACAACAAAGTCAAAACTCTTGAATCAAAAGATTCGAAGAAAAATATGAATTGGTTACAGGCCATGGGGGAGCTCAAGAAGGATTTTGAAAATCAAGTAAGAGAAGTAGAGCAAACATTGGGAAGAGAAATGAGAATGATGCAAGAAAATTATGAAAAGCAAATCAACAGCCTGCTAAAGGAGACCCCAAAAAAGGCTGAAGAAAATAACACCTTAAAAATAGACTAACTCAAATGGTGAAACAGGCACAAAAAACCAAAGAGGAAAAGAATGCCTTAAAAAACACAATTGGTCAGATGAAAAAGGAATTTCAAAAACTCATTGAAGAGAATAATTCCTTCAAAATTTGATAGGAGCAAATGGAAGCTAATGACTTTATGAGAAATCAAGATACTATAAAACACATGCAAGCAAATGAAAAAAAAATGGAAAGCAATGTGAAATATCTCATTGGAAAAACCAGGAGCAATAGCTTAAAAATTATTGATCTATCTGAAAGCCATGATCAAAAAAAAATAGAAATCGCCTTTCAAGGAAAATTGTCCTGATATTCTAGAAGCAGAAGGCAAACTAGAAATTGAAAGAATTCATCGATCCTGTCTTGAAAAAGATCCCAAAAAGAAAACTCCTAGGAATATTATAGCTAAATTCCAAAATTCCCTGGTCACAAAGAAAATATTAAAGGCTGTCAAGAAGAAATAATTTGAGTATTGTGGAAACACAATCCAGATAACACAAGATCTAGCAGATTCTACATTAAGGGATTTAAGGGCTGTAATATGATATTCCAGAGATCAAAGGAGCTAGGATTAAAACCAAGAATCACCTACCCAACAAAACTGAGTATAATACTATAGGGAAAAATATGGTCATTCAATGAAATAGAGGATTTTCAAGCATTCTTGATGAAAAAAAACAGAGCTGAACAGAAAATTTGCCTTTCAAATACAAGAAGAAGAGAAGCATGAGAAGGTAAACAGGAAAAAAAATCATAAGGAATTTATTAAAGTTTAAATATTTACATTCCTACATGGAAAACCACAATTGTATCTCATGAGACTTTACTCAGTATGAGGATAGCTGAAGGGAATATATATATATATATATATATATATATATACATACATATGTGTGTATATATATACATATATATGTATATATATAGGAGGGTATTTGTGTGTATAAATATATATGTGAGTATGTGTATAGGTGTGTACATGTATACATAGACAGAGGGCACAGGATTAGTTGAATAAGAAGGGATGATATCTAAAAAGTAAAATTAAGAGGTGAGAGAGAAATATAATGGGAGGAGAAAGGGAGAGATACAATAGGGTAAATTTTCTCATATAAAAGAGGCAAAAAAAACTGTTACAATGTAGGGGAAGAGCAGGAAGGTGAAAGGGAATGAGTCGAATTATTTTTTAATTTTCATTGAATTTGGCTTAAGGAGGGAATAACATACACACTCAATTGGGTATCTTATCCTACAGGAAAGTAGGGGAAGGGAATAAGAGGGGGGATGATAGAAAGGAGGGCAGATTGGGGGAGAGGGTAGCTAGAAGTACACACTTTTGAAAAGGTACAGGGTAAAAGGAGAAAATAGAATAATGGGATGGAGGGAAATATAGTTAGTTGTTCACAATATACCTACTATGGAAACATTTTGTGTAACTACACATATACAATCTATATTGAATTGCTTGTCCTCCCAGTGGGGGGTGGGTGAGGAGAGTAGAAGGGAAAGAATCTGGAAATCAAAGTTTTGAAGACAAATATTTTTTAATTCTTTTTTTACACACAACTGAGAAATAAGATATACAGGTACTCGGGTATGTTCTATATCGTATTTGCGTGTGTGTGTATACATGTATACACACATATACATACACATATGATATATATGCCTGATATATGTTATATAGATGATATATTTGTATATATAATATATGTACATGTGTAAAATATATACTATATGGCATGTATACATACATAATTTTAATCATCAATATGTATTTTCACATTTAAACATTTTTGAATTTTGTGCTTTCATTGATATGAGTACTCTGAAGTAAGGAATTCCTTCTTCTAATAGAGGTTTACTTCTTCTGAGCAACTTAGATTTTTTTGGAGAATTTTCTAGAACACTGTAATGGTAATGGGAATTTGAGGATCTTTCTTGTCCCTTGTATTTGCAATCAAACAGGTACTTAGCATCTTGTTACAAGTTAATGATTGTGTCAAGTATTAAGACCCAGATTTTGGGAATCCCATAGTGTGATGGACTTGCTAACATAACAGGAAGGGGCAGAACAGGGAGGGGCTAATACCATATATAAGGAAAATCCCAAGCTGAGAGAGGCCAGAACTTCTGGGAGAGAGCATCTGGAGGCTGGGCCATTACTGCTAGAGAGAGAGAAGAGAATCGAGAACTGAACTGAAAACTGAGAAGAACTGAGAAGAGAAATGAGAATGGAGGACTGAACTGAGCATCAAGAAGAAGAGAGGAGAATTGGGAGTAGGCATGACTGTGGTGTTGGTACTCTGTCTGGTTTGATGTTATTTTGTCAGATTTGTCTACCAATAGAGTCTGGTGCTGTTGTTGCATAATCCCTGGGCCCTTGAAGTTGGTTCAGAAGATCTGAAAGAAGATTTTCTTGTATGTTTACACAAATACTGGAGGAGGGTCTTAGGAACAATTTCAGAGGTCCAGGGACTATATTGATGATTTGTGTTCATTCCTCAGACCTTGTTGTTGGGCCTATGTTGATTTCTCAGGCAGAAAGTGAATTGATGAGGTTGCCAGCAATGTGTGAATATTATTGTGGCTTTGTTAAGCTTTGTCTTTCCAGGAACAGAAACTGTGAAGGACTTGATTTTGATCAGACATTGTGTGCTTTAATATGGAACAGGAACTGAACAAGAAACTGGATGAAGAAATGAGAGCTGTCTGCCTTTGAACCCAGGTGGCAGTTGGATAGATTTGGGCAGGAGCTGAGACCATGGAAAAGGAACCATGGAAGCTGGGAGCCTGCCTTGAGTCAAGAGGTATCTCCTTGGGTATTTAATGAAAACTGAGAAAATCATGACACTGTGGCCTAGGGGTGGAGGACTCTGCCTTTTACATTTAGATGATTGAGTTAAGGACTTCTCCAATTAATAAGAAAGAGGACTTTTTGATTGAAGAAATTAAGACAATGTGACCTAGGGGTGGAGTACTTTGACCTCTGTATTTTGTGTCAATTGAGGAGGTTTGCCTCCTTAAGGATGATTGAATTAAGGACTTTCTAAATGATTGTTACTAAATAAATGTTATCTTTTCCCTAAAACTATGTGACCACTTTGGTGAAAACTATGTGGCCACTTTCGTGATAAGTTGTTAAGCTATAAAATTTTGAATGCTGTACTTTGATTTCTGTGAATGTTTTGTCTTAATTTGTTACTGAATAAATAGAGAGTACACTATACTGTGTAATCATAACCTTGAAAGCTGTTCACAGCAGCAGTCCTCTGGAAAGCTGCTTGTGCTTGGCTTTACAAACACTTAGAGGTTAAATTACTTGTTCAGGGTAACAAAGTCCATGTTCAGTGGCAAGGCAAGTCATTATAAAAAATTCATCAGTCATTTTTTTTAAAGCAATTGGGGTTAAGTAGCTTGCTCAAGGTTACACAGCCAGTTATTTCTGGGTGTGGTGCTAAGTATCTGAGCCTGGATTCGATCCCCAGGCCATAATGACACTGGGGCCAGTGCTCTTACTCGCTGAGCCACCTGGCCACCTCTAAACAATTGGGCTTAAGTAAATTATTCAAGGTTACATGTCCAGGTTTTTCTGGGTGGGTGCTAAGTGTCTGAGCCTGGATTCGATCCCCAGGTCATCCCGATATTTGGGCTGGTGCTCTTACTTGCTGTTCTACCTGGCCGCCCCCATAAGGTTTTTAAGAATCTTTGATTTCCCAAGTCAGTCATAATCCATTTGTGCTTTAGTTACCCTGCCCATGATTAGTTTCTCCAAACTTAGCCTCTTTTCACATGCCAGATCTCCCACCTATTACTGAACCTTATCCAACTTTTCCTTATTGGTTGGACCTGTCAAAACTTGTACTCCTTCAGCACAGTCCTCAAAAGTCCTGGGTAATCTGCACATCATGAACAGGCATTAGAGTAGAACTTTGTGGAAGGTAGATAGACAGTTTATAGATAGATACTTAGATGACAGAGATAAATAGAAATCAATAGATATAGATGTATGTATGCACATATGTGTGTATATTTATATATGTGTGTATATATATATATATATATATATATATATTTGGCCTTTTTTTGTTGGAAGGCAATTGGGGTTAAGTAACTTGCCCAAGGTTACATGGCTAGTTTTATTTTTGTGTGGGTGTTAAGTGACTTAGGCCAATACCAAACTCAGGTCCTCCTGACTCAGGGGCCAGTGCTTTACTCACTGCACCACCTAGCCACCCCTGTATATATTATTTTTAAATAACCAATTGTTAATTTGGGGGAAATCCAGGGTTTTTTCCTTTCTTGTTTCTTCATTTGGAGATTAGGTTACAATTTTGTTCTCTGAAAGGCAGGGCTGATGATGGGATGAAATCTTGGGTTAGATTTACCCAACTGGGTAAACTTAGATCTAATCAAAAAGCAAAGAGATTCTAGTTTAAATTAATTCTGTCCCATTGTATTCTAGTCAGACAGGTCTGAGCTGCATTGGACATTCTGTGTCTAGATTGCCTGAAATGGGGTGGTCTTGATAGAGACAAATCTCTTTGTCCAAGACCCACTGAATGATCACTCACATGCTTCAGCCCTTCATCAGAGTAAATCCACTTCTTATTATAATGTTAATTCTCTCATTGTTAATCAATCAGAATTGATTGCCATTTGTCAGGAATGTCCACTCTTGGGCATATAAGTGTCAAGTGGCTTCCAGAAAGGGTCTTTGGTTAACAAGAGGAGGCCAAATGACCATCCTTTTATTGTTTGCCAGACATAATTAATAAAATTATTATTTACTCAGAAATTCTGTCAAATGTTTATACATCAAATTATGTATATATCGGGGGTGGCTAGGTCGCACAGCAAATGGAGTACTGGCCTTGGAGTCAGGAGGACCTAAGTTCAAATCTGGCCTCAGACACTTAACACAAAAACTGGCAGTGTGACCTTGGTCAAGTCATTTAACCCTTATTGCCCTCCAAAAACAAACAAGCAAACAAAATATGTATATAAATGCATTCATACACACCCATACATATATACATACAGACATTGACATTGAGATAGACTAAATGATAGATAGGTAGCTAGCAATCTAGATCAATCAAATGGAGGGAGAAAGAGAGAGAGAAAGAGATTAAGAGAGAGAGAGAGAGATGAATAAATATAAGAACATATGGGTATATACATTAGATATTAAAAATGATATTATGTTCTTCATAAATCATGATGATTTTCTTTGGAGAGACAGATAACATGGGGTAGTGGTTAGAGAACTGGCCTTGGAGTCAAGTACTGATGTGTTCAAGAAGTCCTGCCTTTGGTACATACTCATTATATGACCATGGGCAAAGCACTTCATTCTCAGTTCCCCCCAAACAACTCTCTATGACTATAAATTTTAGACCAATTGCATTGGAAGAAGGAGTTTCCAGACTAAGGGGTCCCTACTCTGATGAAATCATAGGTCTAGACAAAAATGAAACACACACATACACATTTGTATGCATACATATATTTACATACATACATGAAATATGAGGGAACCTTTCAGCCAAGTATTTAAATTAAGCAGATAAGAAAGATATGTGCTAAGCCACTGAATATAGGCAGGACTTAAAATCTTAATCTAACAAGATCGATCAATCATTCAATCAACAAGAATTTATTATTCTGTCTAAATCAAGCATTGCATTAGGCACTAAGGATACAATTACAATGAGTGAAACAATCCCTGCTCTCACAGGGACAGATGCCTCTTTAAAGAATCCCAATGAAAACCAAAAGAAATGAAATGAAAAAAATGTAATACCACTAAAAGAAAAGTAGTTCAGCTACAAGATCTATAACTTTTAGTCTGTATTTAGATTGCGATCAGTGCCAGTGTATAATAATTTCAGCTGCCAATCAGCATCTGCAGCCGCCATGATGTTACGTTAGACATTTGTATTTGATGGTCTTTGCAATTAAGCTCAAACCACACTTTAATTCTACTTGTGCTCTTCGTTGCCAGCAAAATCCTGGCCAGAGGCAGGGTAGTCCATCATTATCAACAGCGAGCTACCATAATCACAGTGGGGCTGCAGGCCACTCTCAGATACAATGAGTGTTGCCCTGGCTGTGAGGCTGATAGAGTCTGGAGAAGTAAAAGGAACAACTTCAAGACCTCTCCACTGAATTAATCATCCATTATAGACACCGTCATTTTTAGATTCTCTGGAGCTCCAGGCATGGGAAAGAATAAAAGGAAAGTTGGATGACATATGAGCTTTTTGTGGAAAGCTATAGCACCAGCAAAGCACCCCTCCTCACCTCCGCTCCTTGAAGCTCTCTCTCCTCAAGACACAGCTCACGCACTGCCCTTTACATGAAGCCTTTGCTGATTCCCCTCAAAAGCTCATGCCCTCTCTCACTAGTGGTCTTGTGTTTAACTCTCTTGTTAGGGGCAGCTAGGTAGTGCAAGGGAAGAACAACAAGCCCAGAGTTAGGAAGAACCAGATTTGGTCTCTGACACATGCTTGTGGTGGGAACCCCGGCAAATCAATTAACCTCTATTTGTCTCAGTTTCCTCATCTATAAAATAGGTACAATAATAGTGTCTACCTCCCAGGACTGTTGTAAAGAACATATGAAATAATATTTATAAAACACTTAGCACAGTGCCTGGCACACAGTGAGTGTTGTATAAATGTTAGCTATTATTATTATATTTACTTTCCTTATATTTATTCTGCATATACTTATAAGTAAACGTGTTGCCTCCCTGATAGAATATAAGCTCCCTGAGAAATTTTTAAATCTTTAAAAAAATTTGTATCCCTTAGGGAGCAGCTAGGAAATGCAGTGAATAGAGCACTGATCCTGGAGTCAGGAGGACCTGAGCTCAAATCCAGGCTCAGACAATTGAAACAATAGTGGTGTGACCTTGGGCAAGTCACTTAACCCCAATTGGCTTGCTTTCCCCTCCCAAAAGAAATTTGTATCCCTGGCACTTTAATGCAGAGCCTGCCACATCTTAATCAGGGCTTAATAAATGGTTCTTTGATTTATCTAAATGTGAACTATTGTCATTATTGCTAAACTATTAAAATAAATTATCAACACACACACACACACACACACACACACACACACACACACACACACACACACACACACATATATATATATATACAATCAGACAAGAACGTGAAACAATCATGAATGATGAGGAAGGAATAATGGAGGAAAACCTGAACACCGAACTGGTAGTCACAGAATTTTAAGGGACCTAGCAGGATGCCTTTGGTATTTTTGGTGGATTGTCTATGGAAGATTAATGGGAAGAGATAGACAAAAATTGGACAGTATGAGAAAACATGAATGGATCTCAATCTGTACTGTGGAAAGGATCACTCCTATTAAGGACATTATTGAATCACTGAAACATTGAATAAGTATGAAAGCATAATTTACTTTTATATAAAATCAATTGGGACTGATTGTCTTAAAACAACAATGTAGTACTCTTATAATTAATGTGCTAATGCTCTCAAAAAGTGGAACAGATGAGTACTGGCCCTGGAGTCAGGAGGACCTGAGTTCAAATCCAGCCTCAGACACTTGACACACTAGCTGTGTGACTTCGGGCAAATCATTTAACCCCAATTGCCCTCCCCCCACCAAAAAAAAAGGAAAAAAAGTAGAACAGATTACTCTGAGGAATAAGCAAGTTGGCCATTACTAAAGCTCTTTAGGAGGGGTCAGAAAACCATTTTAGGGTTGCCTGAATGGAAGATACATGTGTATATATGTGTCTGGATGTACTTAAGTATGTAGTCATTTAGTCATTTCATTTGTGTCTGACTCTTCATCATAACTGTCCCCACCCCCAGCATTTTGGGTTTTCTTGACCGAGATACTAGAGTGATTTTCCTTTTCCTTCTCCAGCTCATTTTATAGATGAGGAACTGAGGCAAACAGGGTTAAGTGACTTGCCCAGGGTCACACAGCTAATAAATGTCTGGGCCTAGATTTGAACTCATGAAGATGATTTTCCTGATTCCAAGTCCAGTGTTCCACCCTCTGTGTCACCTATATGCCCCATGTAAGAATAACCAAGATATTCAAAATGACATAATTTGTGTTAAGTTTATTTTGAGAGGCAGACACTATGGGATAGGGGTTGGAGAACTGACCTCAACTGAAGTTGAGCCCAAGGATTCTATTTGGGTATAAGCCTCTTCCAAACCTGAGATTCTGAGGTCATTCAGATCCTCATCACTTATCTTTTGAATTTTTGTATTTCATCAATTTTCTCTAATTACTACCCTGTCCAACCTATCCTCACAGATGCCAAATTAATTTTCCTAATGCACGATGATCCTCCGCTCAATATCCTTTAGTGGAGTCCTATATAACATAGTCTAAAATAAAATTAGCCTGGCATTTAGAGTCCATTTTATTCTGTCTCCAACATAGCTTTTCAGTCTCCCCTTCTTCCCCCACTACTCCCCTTCATACTTTCTATGGTGTAGACAAACTGGATGATGAGTTGTTTCCCATTTCATTCTACAATCTCCAGCCTCCACAGAGTTATACAGACCTGTCTTTCATACCAAGGTCACACTTTCCCCATCTCCTCATAATGAAATTCTTCTCTTTCTTTAATTTTGATGACACTTCTCTCATGAAGCCTTCCCTGATCTATTATACTACAAGTATACTTTTCTTTCTCAAATATTCCTAGTATATTTTGTGTAGATTTCACTTTTCATTCATTTATTCATTCACTTATTTTTCTTTCATCTCCTACAATATATCAGACATTATGCTGGTCCCGGGGATTCAAAGACAAAAATCAAACATCTGGCTGTTGTTTATTGAGAGGAAAGAACATTTATATAGGTAAAAAATACAAAATAAATGCAAAGGAAGAGAGTAGTAACACCAGGGAGAAATCAGGAAAAGCCTCACATAGGAATTAGCCCTTGAGCTAAGACTTAAAACTAGGGAATGCAGGGATGGACAGGCAGAAGGAAAAGGTATAGAAATGGGAGATAGAATGTCACATTCAAGGAAAAACAATAAGAAGCCCATTCTGTTCCATATCATATCATCTTTATTTGCATGCCCATTGCCTTCACTATTTTGGATTACAGAAGAGTCTATGTAAATTCTTTGTAGCCTTAGGATTCAATGCACTGCCCCAAACTTTTTTGTAAAAATGATTCTGTAATGCCTCGGGTTCAGGAATCACCCAACAAAGAACTTCCTCTTCCAATGCATCTTGGCCCCTTCTCTGTAATGTGGAACATTAGAGAGTTACCTGGTTAAGGCTCCCATAGTAAGTATGTGGGAAAGGTGAGGTTTGAATTTGGGTCGTCCTGAAATGGAGGTTACCTCTCTATCCATTACACTGTGCTGTCTTGACCTTAGAAAGTGATTAATAAATCTGTTTTGAAATTAATTGCATTTAACTTGTACACAAATGAATGTGATACAGGTAGAATGTGATGAAGAAGAGCACACAGTGTGAGAAATTGAGATAAAGGATCCTACCTGGGAGAAGCAGGGAAAGCTTCATAGAAGAGGCAGCATCTGAACTGGGCCTCAAAGGATGGGTAAACTCCTGGCAAGTGGAGAAGGCATGTGGGTCATTAAAAGCACAGAGAACAAAGAAACAAAGACAAGGGGATCTGATTCTTGTTAGAGGATAGTTAATAGCCCATTTAAACTGTAGTATAGAATATGGGATGTGTAATATCATGACATAAAAGTAAAATAGTAGATTGGAATAAGACCATGAAGTACCATACTGATGAATTTGGTACTTATTTCTTTTATTGTCTTTTTTTTTGGAGGGGGGAAGGCTGGGCAATTAGGGTTAAGTGACTTGCCCAAGGTCACATGGCTAGTTTTTGTGTTAAGTGTCTGAGGCCGGATTTGAACTCAGATCCTCCTGACTCCAGGGATGGTGCTCTATTCACTATGCCACCTAGCTGCCCCTGGGTACTTATTTCACATTCAATAAATAGTAAATATTTTGGAGCAATATGGTGATTTAATTAGACACCAGGAACGAGAAGAGTGTTGATACATAGTAGGCATTTAATAAATGCTTACTCATTGATTATTACACTGATTACACTGATTAGAGGGAGAAGAGAATGGAACATGAGAGACCTATAAATAAACACACTGCTTGGAAAAATGTCAGAGGAGAAATAAGGAAATAAGGGTCATCAATCTAGAGGGATCACAGAGGTCATTTAGTCCAACGCTTTTATTTTATAAATGAAGAAACTGAGGCCCAAGGAAGTTTTCTTGGCAGAGATACTGGAGTGGTTTGCCATTTCCTTCTCCAGCCCATTTTATAGAGGAGGAACTGAGGCAGAGAGGGTTAAGTAACTTTCCCAGGGTCACCCAGCTAGTAAATGGCTGAGGCTGGGTTTGAACTCATGAAGATGATTCTTCCTGATTCCAAACCCAGTGTTCTACCCACTGTGCCACCTACCTGCTACATGTATGTATACCCAAGATACTCAAAATGATATTATTTTCTACATAATTAGTGGTAAGTTTATTTTGAGAGAGAGACACTGTGGGATAGGGGTTAGAAAACTGACCTTGAAGTTGAGTCCAAGGATTCTATTTGGGTATAAATTACCTCCAAGCCCCTTCCAATACTGACATTACACAGGCAAACTGTGGAACCTATATTTGAACCTGTGTCCTCTGACTCCAGAACTAGCATTTGTTGGACTGAGCCATGGGAAATTCCAACAAAGCAGTTGGCAAACAGAAAGAAAGTTCAAGAGATAGTCGAAAGAGGAGCAATTAGAGATGGGAGAGAAACAAGAAAACATAGCATCAAGTTCCAATGGAATGGTGATCTTCAAAAAAGAAGGGGGTAGCGGACAACAAAGTAAGTACTTCCAAAAGGTCAAGGAGTGTGAGTTCTGAGAAATGGCCTTTAGATCTGACTATTTGACAATTGTCTCATTGGTGACCTATGAGACAATTTTGAGTGGAATGTTGGGAATGGGAGGTTGATCACAAATAAGTTTCAGGAAGTAGAATGAGTTGTTGATGCAGAGGTAAAGATATAGGCAAGACTGTTTTTTTTAATATGGCAGAATATCCCCCAAAAAAGTCAAGCAATAATAGATGTTGCCAGGGGGGAGTCAGGGGACACTTGACCTAGTGAGCAACAGAGCTGAGCTGGATAGGGAAATGAGCGGTGCTGCAGAAAAGCCAGAATGTCAGGATCTTCCTCAGTATGATGGATAGGAATGCATCAGCAACAACAAAATCTTTCAACCAGAAGCACCATGACCTTTACACACTGGTCTCCCAGAGAGGGCTGTGAGTCAGCACTGCTTCTCCTGGCAATTGTCTCCGTGGCAAGAAGCAGACCTTGATCTATTGGCTTAAGCACTCCCACAGGTACAATCTGATCTCCTGGGTCAGTTTGTTTCCTCTGAAGCCAAGTGGCTATGACAACCTCATTCTGCAGACCTGGTCATTAATTGATCACTCATATGTTGAAATCCAAATGTCATTTAGAGAATCATTCCTAATGGAGATATTAATTTGAGAGGAGAGTAGGTGTAGGGGACTTGAATAACCCTCTGCTTTTAGGGAGAAGCTTAATAAGATTAAATTTTTGCTTAGATACATACAACTTTTGAGTATCGGAAAGTGATTTGGGCTATCAGCATGGGTCTGATGATTATGATTCGAGACCAAAGTCTTGCTGAGTTGTGTCTCCATTTATTTCCTGAGACTTTTAGGTTGCACTGGTTTCTTGGAGAAAATCAGGTCCATTTTCTGACTCAAGAGTCAAAATGAACATGGCTTAAATCCACCTGGGGAAGGATTCCATAGACTTAATGTCAGAGATGAGAATTCAGCTTAAGTATATCAAATAAAGGATTTTTCTTTCCTGAGTGGCTTTGGAGGGCAAATTATATGTTTCCCTGCAGAACTGGGATAGGAGAACTGGGCTAAAATTATTTCTCTTAAATTTTACTTTAGCTTTAGCCATGAAGGTAAAATATTATTAGCTTAATACTATCATCCTTGGTTTTCTAGTATTCCTGTTGTGCAACCTGAGCATTTGACTAGTAAGCTAACATTGAAAGAAAACTGCCCCCATTGATCATAAAACTGGCCAAAAATTCTCACTATCTAGAAAGTCTGAACTGCTAAGATGTCAGATTCCTATCAAATGTCTATTTGGTTTTGTACATCACAGAGATGTCAGCACCATAGGTAATGTTCCCATAATTGCTGGTATCTTGCGCATAGTAAAAGCTTAATCTCTGCTGTTCACTGATTTTTGAGTCTATTCTTCCTTTTCAGTATGTGCTGATTGGAGGTTAATTTCTATCTTGGATCTGAAATTCATAGGATTGTGAATTCAGGACTATAAGGAACTATAGAGGTTATTTAGACTAAACATTGCTTTTTGCAAATGAGGGAAGTAAGACACAGAGAGGTTATGTTGCTTGCCTTAAGTCACATAAGCAGTAAGTAGCAGAGTGAGTATTTGAACAAAGGACTTCCAAATCTAAATGCCATGTAGCTTTCATAGGGCTCATACAGAATATCAAGGTGAAGGAGGAGGAGAAGCAGAATACAAGGAGAAAGATGAAGAAAAAGAGTAAATATTATAAGATTTGTAAAGCATTTGCATTACCTTGTTTTATCTTCTCAAAAACCCTGTGAGATGAATACTACTATAATCTCCATTTTACAAATAAGGACATTGAGACTCAGAGGTTAAATGCCTTGCCAAGATTCACATAGCTAATTATTGTATGATTCAGGATTTGAATATTCACTTTCCTCTCTCCAAGTATCAATGATGTAATGCTGACTATTTTTGTTGTTGTTCAGTCATTCAGTCATGTCTGACTCTTCATGACCCCATGGACCACACCATGCCAGATTCTTGCATCCTCCACCACCTCTTAAAGTTTGTCCAACTTCATGTTCATGGTTTTGATGACCTTATCTGTCCATGTCATCCTCTTCCATAACCTTTTCCTTATGCCTTCAATCTTTCCCAATTAGTCTCGTCTTCTCATTATGTAGCCAATACATTAAGCTTGTGCTTTAGTAGTTGATTTTCCAGGTAATTTATTCACTGGATTAATTTATTCACTATTTACAGCCTGAATTAATTTATTTAGTTATTTACTGATTTGATCTTCTTGCTGTCCAAAGGATTCTTAAAAGTCTGATCCAGCACCACAATTTTAAAGTTAATTCCATAGCACTCAGCTTTTGTGACAGTTCAGTTCTCAGAACTGTGCATTGCTACTGGAAGAATCATAGCTTTGACTATATGGACCTTTGTCAGCAAGGTGATGCATCTACTTTTTCAGTATGTTGTCCAGATTTGTCATAGCTTTTCTTCCAAGGAGCAAGTATCTTTTAATTTCATGGCTGCAGTGGCTGTCTGTGTTGATCTTTGAACTCAAGAATAAAAAAAAAATCTGACACTGCTTTCATTTATTCTCTGTCTTTTAGCCACAAAGTATAATACTGACTACACAAGACAGAGAAAAGATACTACAGGGAAATGTCAGATGGATCAACTGGAAGTGTCGACAAAAACAGACTGGGATCAAATGTTGGTGGATGTCCTAAAGTGATCAGAAAAAGCTAAATAAAAATGGCTTGTGAGGGTCAACCATCAGCCTAGTCAGATACAGGGAAGCAAATAGCATTCCAAATCTGTCATAGCTAAATACTAGTGATTTTGTATAATTTGTTCACAGGGTCTTCAGTTTTATGTACCCATTCCATCCTAGAATGTAAGCATATCCAGGTATAGCTCTTAGAGAAAAGAGAAATTTCCAAGAACTCAAACAAGGTCCTCTTCTTCCATTCTCCTGCTTCATCCTTCTGATCCCTTACTCCAGTTCACTCCAGCCTACTCAATCATCCTGCTTTGGAATGAGTTATCATAATTATCTGGTTGTTTTTCAGTCCTTGATGACAATCACGTCTTCTACTTAGTACATAGTGAACACAGAACTTTTGCTAGTCATACAGGTTTGATGGAGATATATGTGTGTTGTTATCATTTCCATTTCAAAAATTCAATCCCAAGTCTGAAATCCAAGTTTAGCACGCTGTTATACTCATTATATAACCTTCTCTATGAAGCCTGCCCTGATCACTCTTTTCTGTGATGACCTTCAATCCTTCATTCTCAAACCTCACATGATATTGTTTTCTACATTTCTAAGGTAGTTATCATTTATTATTTTTTTTTATCATTTTTTGTGCATAGATCATATCCTCTTATTAGGGCATCCTATCTCAGCTCACCTTTGTATCACTCTCAGTAGGACTCCGATTATAATCGTTTTTTTAATGTATGCAGAATTGAATTACCAAGTTAATATATTGTAGGGTTAATAATGTGCATCAATAGTGTTGGACTAAAATGGCATAATGATTGTAGAAGACTTTGTAAATCTTAAAGTGCTTCATGAATGCCATTTACTACGTTCGTCATCTTCATCATCATCATAATCATCATCATCACTACTATTACTAATTGTTTCTCATCACCAATGTCTACCCTGGTGATGACTTCATTCTCTAAACCTTCTATTGAAATCCAATTGCACCCAAGCAAAGTTTATAGAGCAATAGAGGGGTGTGCTAATGAATTTTTAACAATCAGGCTTGGGCAAAGAATGGTAAGGGGGGCATCTACCTACTTTTGTAAGTTTGATCTGCATTTTTAACACCGTTTTCAGTCTAGAGAATCTAGAAATCAAGCTCTAATTTGTAGTTAAATTCTGAGTTAAAAGTGCCCACACTGAAAATTTAACAATAAGCCCACACCAGCCAGTTTCAGTTGGCTCTGTTGCACATACTCCTAAAAATATCCTAATATAATATAAATATATTTCATAAATATGTATATTATGTATTTATATATAAATGCTATAAATATATATGTCATATAATTATATATATTATATAACTATATAAATATATAATATAAATACTCTTAAAATAGCCTGTCCTCTATCTGAGTTAAAATACTCACCTGGATGAATCATTTGTCTGATCCAATCTAGCAAAACTTCCTTTCCAAAACATTTCTAGGCTTATAAAATCACCAAAAGAATTTGAGGGAGTTATTAATACTAATATTATTATTATTATAGTTTCTACATTTGTAGCTCATCGAATTAGAAATGCAGATTAAAAGCATAAATTACTCATTTTCCTAAAGTTTTAAACGTACAAATTAATTATTTTGGTTCTGAGTTTTATGATCAAAATTATATCATAAACTTGTCTAAGAGGGTGATAAATAGTAATCACTTTGTACTTAATGACATTATGCAAATGAAGTAATTGATTGGCATAATTCAAAGACATTTATAATATTTGACCCTACATCCCACATATTAAGAAAAACAATAATTAAGACCGATGATTATTGGGTGGAGGCAATACTTAGAAATAGCATGACACATTCAAAGGAGTGTTGTATCTGGAGTGAGAGGACCTGGATTCAAATCTTACATCCTCCAGTGCCCAGACTTCTATGTGCTACAGCACAGCCCCAGGCAAACAGGTAGATGCCAACCCTGTATGTGCTTAAGTAAACAGGAAGCAGCCAGCTAGCACTGGTCCTGTCACCTTTCAGTGTAGCCCCAGGAAAACAGGAAGATGATCCTTGGAACTCTTTAAAATTCTGTCATTAATGGTACAAATAGAAGGAATCTAGATAGAGAGCGTGGTTATAAGGTTAATCTGAGGGAGTTTAATAAAAAAATTTAATAAAAAAATGACGGGATTGGAAAGAAGAGTGCAATGGGTGCAGAAGGAAGGGAAAGGTGGAGTAGGGTAAATTGTCTCACATGGAGAGGCGAGAAAGACCTATTGGAGGGGGGAGTCAGTAATAGGCATCCCTCGAACCTTACTTTCATCAGTATTGGCTCAAAAAGGGAATAACATACACAATCAGTTGAGTATAGAAATCTATTTTACCCAACAGGGAAACAGAAGGGGTGGAGATCAAGTAAAGGGGTAGGTTGGAGACGGACAAGAGGGAGGGAAGACAGAAGCACCACACTGATGAGGTGGGAAAGGTGAAAGGAGTGAGAGGATAAACAAAAGGATGAATAGAATGGAGGGAAATACACAGGTAGTACTCGTAACTCTAACTCTGGATGTGAATGGGATGAACTCTCCAGTCAAATGCAAGTGGTTAGAAAAGTGAATATAAAACACTTAAATCCCACAATATGTTGCTTACAAGAAACGCACTTGAAGCAGAGAGACAAAGACAGAGGAAAGGTAAGGGCTGGACCACAAGCTATTATGCTTCAGCAGAAGGACACAGAACAAAACAGGGGTTGCAATCCTGATCATAGACAGTAGTAAAAGCAATAATTACTCTCATTTAAAAAGCTAAGAAAGGAAACTATATCTTGAAAAAAGGTACCATAGACAATGAAGCAATCCAAGGAGAAGAGTAAGGAATCTTACTCTTTAGTGTCATATCTATTCATGACCAAATAAGAGATAGAGAGTATTATGGAATGTAGAATAGATAATTTTGATCATATGAAATTGAAAAGCATTTATGCAAACAAAACCAATCCAACCAAGATTAGAAGGAAAGCAGAAAGCTGGGAAACATTCTTTATAGCAAGTGCAAGTGTCCCCGATAAAGGTCTCATTTCTCAAATATATAGAGAATTGAGTCAAATTTATAAGAATACAAGTTATCCCCCAATTGAAAAAGGGCCAAAGCATATAAAGAGATAGTTTTCAGATGAAGAATGAAAGCTTTCTCTAGGCATTTGAAGAAGTGCTCTAAATCACATTAGATTAGAGAAATGCAAATTAAAACAACTCTGAAATACCACCAATCAGAATGTCTATTATGAAAAATGGAAAATGATAAATATTTTGAATGAGGTAGAAAAATTGGGACAATACTGCACTGTTGGTGGAGTTGTGAACTGATCCAACAATTCTGGAAAGCAATTTGGAACTATGACCAAAGGGCAACCAAATTGTGTGTACCTTTTGATACAGCAACACCACTGCTAGGTCTGTAAACCAAGATAATAAAAAAGGGAAAGGATCTACATGTGCAAAAATATTTGTAGACATCCTATCCTTGTTGGCAAAATAATAGAAAATGAGTAGATGTCCATCACTGAGGAACTGAGGGATGACTGAACAAGCTGTGGTATGTGAATGTAATTTATTATTATTGTGCAATAAGAAATGATGAATAGACAGATTTCAGAAAAACTTGGAAGGACTTACAACACTCGATGCTGAGTGAAGTGAGCAGAACCAGGAGAACATTGTATACAGTATCAGCAATATCATGTGATGATCAACTATGAATGACTCAGCTCTTCTCAGCAATACAATAATCCAAGACAAGTACAAAGGACTTATGAAGAAAAATGATATCCATAGCCAGATAAAGAACTGATGGACTCCAAATGCAGACCAAAACATATTTTTGACTTCTTTTATTTTCTCATTTTTTTCCTTTTTGATCTCTTTCTTCTTCCACAACTTTGATGAATATGGAAATGTTTTATATGACAACACAAGTATAAACTATATCAGACTCCCTCCTATTTTCAAAAGGTGAGAAGGTAGGGAGAGAGAGAAAAATTTTTGAAATCAAAATCTTGTAAAAATGAATGCTAAAAAATGTCTTAATATATAATAGAGGAAAATAAAATACAACTTAAAATAAAAATAAACTTCTCAGTAAACTCTTGCTAATTAGTAGCTAGTTAAGCCTATGAGTGAAAGGCATACTACAAACTCCTAGAAAACAGTATTATGTTTTTTCTTCTTTTTGTGTCCCTCTCAAAATCTTGTTCTTGCTAAGTATTCCTTCCTTGTTAAAGGATTTACATTTTGAAAATAAGATGAGAAATGTTGTTACTATAAAAGGAATTGTCAGAACTCATTTATTTTATAAGTTGGTAAATTATGTCATAATACTCCATATTTTATATTTAATTTTGTCCTGACATTCACAGGGTCCAAGCCAAGGTAAAATGTGTCTTAGCTTTCAATCCTATCAAATTGCACCCCCTTTTAATCTCTCAGACATTGAAAAAACATTTCTTAAGCACCTACTATGTGCAGAGCATTGGAGGATATAGAGGATTTAGATAAACCATAATCCTTGCCCTTATGTAATTCACAGTCTAATGCAGCATTAGACACTAACATGTATTACTGCAACACACAATAAAGAAAAAAATAATGCTAGGAGAGGTACAGAACAAAGTCCCTAGGGGTACAGAGAGGAAAAAGTCACTGTTGACTGAATTAGGGGATACTTTGCTGAAGGAATAGCATTTAAGTTTGTTTGTATTTAAAATAGGAATATAACCTTTAAAGAAAGGAAGAGAGGGAATAACAAGTGCAAGAAACAGTGTGAGCAAAAGAATGGAGCTTGGAGAGTTCAAGGCATGTTCAATAGAAAAATAAAGTAGTCCAGTTTTACAAGGGTATAAAGGTGTAGAGGGGAACAGCATGAAATGAGGTTAGAAAGATAGGATGATACCAGATTATGACAAACCTTGGATGCCATTGTGTTTGAATTCTACCCAGTATACAACAGTAACTGAATACTTAAAAAATACTGATAACTCTGTATATGATTTATTCTAGAAGTAGTATGAAAGATATCAGGAACAAATAGGAGAAAAGAAAATCTCATTAAAAATAACTACAAAGTGCATTAATTATCAAAGTGTCTAATAAACCCAAGCACATACATTACTTGGAGAAAAATACTATGGTAAGAATTGCTGGGAAAACTGGAAAGCAAAAACGAAACCAAACAAAAAATAAGATTTAGATGAAAATCTTATACTATATATAGCAATTACAAAAAAAATGTTATTTAAATAATTCCAAAGGAGTCATACTGCAAATTCTGTTCACTTCCAGAGAGAGAGAACTGATGAACTCTGAATGAAGACTGCAGCACACTTTTTTCACTTTCTTAGTTTTTCTTGCTTTTTTTGCAACATAGCTATTATGGAAATATATTTTGCATGACTTTACATGTATAATTGATATCATACTGCTTGCCTTCTCAATGAGTGTAGGAGAGGCTGATGGGAGGGAGAAAATTTGAAACTCAAAATGTAAAAAAAGTATTAAAAATAAATAACATTTAAAAATGAAATGGTACTTGCAAAAATCACAATTTATTTTGTAAAAAAGGAAAATAAATTAAAATATCTTTAGCTACAATGGCTACAGAAAATTCTTAAATAGCAATATATAAGATCACAAATAATAAAAGACAGTTTTGATTACATGAAATTGAATGTCTTTTGCACAAATAAGAAGAGTTCTCTTAAGATAGGGAAATAAATTATCTGTTGGGGAAAACAGGGAGCCAAGATGGTGGAGTAAAATGTAAGTTGTTATCATCCTTCCTTATTGACCTCTGAAAGCCCAGAAAATATCACCCCTGGAAAAGCACTGGAAAAGCTGAGACAGCAGAAAGATGGAGTGCAGTGGGGGTGGGGATATATATAGGTGACTGACAACTGTTTGATATCTGCAATATAGAGAGAATAAACACAAACAGCTATTCTACAATGATGAAAGGACATGAATATTAGTTCTTAAAAGAAGAATTACAAGTTATTAATTATCATATGAAAGATTGCTCTGAATTACTAACAACAAGAGAAATATACATTGAAACAATTCTGAAGTTTAACCACACAACCAGGATATTTCCAAGATGACAAAAAATGCAAATAGTCAATGTTTAAGAGATTGTGAAGAAGCAGGTGCACTAATACCCTGTTGGTGAAACTCTAAATTGGTCCAAATATTCTGGAAAGCAATTTGGGATTATGCTAAAAATATGACTAAAATAACCATATGCTTTGGACCAGAATTTCCAAAGCTAGGTATATACCTCAGGGAGGTAAAAAAAATAGAGAATTTACATATCCATCAAAATATTCATAGCAACATTATTGTGCAAGCAGAGAACTGGGAACAAAGCAAATACGACATTGATTATGGAACAGCTAGACAAATTTAGGTAAATGTATGTAATAACATCTCATTGTACCTTAAGATATGAGCTACCTTGGTTTCAGAGCAGAGATGAGACAATGCACATTCTTCCATTCATTGTAGAGTTGGGTGTAAATTTATTATTGCATATATGGTCAGATGTTAGTGATTGGTTGGTTGGTTTTACTCAACCGAATTTTTTTTTAAATTTTTTAATCTTTGCTACAAGGGTGTTTTGGGGCACAGAGGTTAAGGGAAAGAAATGAATATGAGACAAAAACAAATGTCATTGATACAAATATCAGTTAGAGGAAGGGAGAAGAGTAGAGCTAAGGACATTTGTTAGCTGTTGTATGAAATATTATTATGTTAAAAGGAATAGACATGCAAAATGAACTGAACAAAACTAGGGGAACAATTTGTATAATAAAATGACATTTTAAAGAAAAATAACTTTGAAAGATTTAAGAACTGATCAGTGTAATAATTCCCTATATTTCCAGAGGATTGATGATGAAATGTTACCTATCTCCTGATAGAGAAGTGATTCACCCTAGATGCAGAATGTGATATATATTTTCAAATGTGACCAATGGGAGAAGCTGCTTTGCTTGACTGTGTATATATCCTATATTTTATTTTAGTTTCTCAGCAGTAGAATGAGGTGGAAGGGAGAGTGGGGCTATTGATATAGTTGCCAAAAAAATAATAAGGAAAGAAAAGAGGGTAACTGAAGTACTTTTAATGCATAGAAGAGGATAGAGAGAAGACCAGAAGGAAATACAGATAATCAGGACAGCTTTGATAGAATTTATTATATAACTAAAAAGGAAAACAGGTTGTACAATAATTTAAATTCATAGTTTCACATACAATCTTTTTTTCTGTTCTTCACCTATGGAAATGTTTGTTTTATTTCATGCTTAAAGTTCTTAATTTTTTCTTGAATAAGGCTATTACAATAGTAAATATTGGTGATAATGGGCAGCTTTAAATAGACTGGTGCTTGGGAACCAGAGTTAAAGTGATGGAAGAGAAAGAAATACCTGAGGTAGAGTAGACCATACATGGCTTCTGATTGGATATGAGAGGTAGATGAGGAAAGATTCAAAATCAACTCTGAGGTTTCAAGTATGAAAGATTAGGTGATTCCATAGACAGAAACAACCAACGCAAAAGGATGAAGTCTTTAACTTAGTTGCAGGCATTGTAGGATGCTGGAAAGAGAACTGAACTGGGGTTAATAGAATCTGAATTTGAATCTGGGCTCTGCCCTTGCTTCCTGTGTGAAATTGACAAGTTGCTTATCATCTCTGGACCTCAATTTTCTCACTTGAAAAATGAGAAAGGGGCAGGGGAATTCTGCTTCCAGGAACCAAGATGGTGGAGTAAGAAGTAAGTTGCTCTTACTTATTGACTTCCGAAAGCCCAGAAAACATCATCCCAGGAAAAACCCTGGAACAGTTCAGGCAGAAAAAAGATGGGGTGCAACATTCTTGTAGCCCAGGAAGATTGGGGAAATAACAGGAAAGACCCCTCTTACTCTGGGGGAGGTGGAGCAGTACAGGACAGGAGCCATTCAAGCAAGCCAGTGGGAGATCTTGAGCCCCAAGGTGGTGGAGCAGGCAAGTGCCAATACCAAAACCCCACCCCTTAGCACCTCAGCACAGGCAGGGGAACCAGTAGACACCAGCTCAGAAAACCACCATGTGTGCCAGCCTTCTCCAGAAGTCAAACATCCCTGTGTTTCAGCACAACTCTGGGGGCACAGCTCCAGGCTGGCAGACATCCTCCAGCAGCCAAACATTCAAGTGTAAGGCCCAGGTGACCAGGCATCCCCCAGGGGCCTGACTCCCCACCCCCCATCCTGAGAGTTCCAATGTTGCTGATCCCATTTCAGCACCAGGTGAGATGCCATATACCTACAGCCTCTAGCTGCCAGTACTTGAGGCCCCAGCACACAAAGCCAGTGACCAGGTCCTGGTCTCCTAGCACAGTAAGTTTGGGTCAGTGCCCCCTGTGCTCCAGCAGGAGAGCTCAACTCAAGCCAGGAAATAGGAAAACACCATGAGCAAAAAGCAGAAACAATGGCCATAGATTCTTATTATGGGGACAGGGAAGATCAAGACACAAATTCAGAAGAGAACTACATTGTCAATATACCCACATCTAAAACCTCAAGGGGGTTATGAACTGGTCTCAAGCCTAAAAAGTCTTGTTGGAAAAGCTCAAGAAGGATATTAAAAGTTGAATAAGAGAGGCAGAAGAAAAATTGGGGAAAGAAATGAAAAGTGTGCAAGAGAGAGTCAATAGCTTGGGAAAAGGAAGGACAAAAATTATCTGTAGAATACATATCCTTAAGAAGTAGAATTGGCCAAATTGAAAGGATCAAGTGCTCTTCACTGAAGAGAACTACTTAAAAAGTAAAATGGACCACATGGAAAAGGAGGTTAAAAAGCTAGTTGAAAAAACAATTTATTAAAAATTAGAATCGTCAAGTGGAAGCTAATGACTTTAAGAGATATCAAGAATCAGTCAAACAGAAACAAAAGAAAGAAAAAATGTAAGAAAACATAAAATATGTCATTGGTAAAACAACTGACTTGGAAAATAGATACAGGAGAGAAAATTAAAAAAAAATATTGGTCTACCTGAAAACAAAGATGAAAAGAAGAGCCTAGACAGTGTATTTCAGGAAATCATCAAGGAAAACTGCCCTGAGGTCCTATTTACTTGAGAAGGCAAAATAGTCATTGGAAGAATCCACCAATCACCTCCTGAAAGAGATCTCAAACTGAAAACACCAAAGAATATTACAACCAAATTCCCAAACTACCAGGTCAAAGAGAAAATACAGCAAGCAGTCAAGAATTTAAATATCATGGAACCCCAGTCATGATTATGCAGAACCTTGAAGCTTCTACATTAACAGATCATAGGGCATGGAATGCAATATTCTGTAAGGCAAAGGAACTTGGATTGCAACAAAGTATCTATTACCCAGCAAAATTAAGCATAATCTTTCACAGCAGAAGATGGATATTCAATGAAACAGGGGACACCCAGACTTTCCTGATAAAAAGACCAGAAATCAACAGAAAATTTGATCTTCAAATACAAGACTCAAGAAAGGCACAAAAAGGCAAACTGGAAAGGAAAAAAAAGCATGTTATTAATAAGGGAAAACTGTTTATGTCTATACAAGGGACAATGACACTTATAAATCTTGAGAATTGTATTGTAATGATGCTATTTAAAAGGGGAACAGATAGACAGAGGGTATGGATATAAGTTGTATTTGATGTAATGCCAAAATTTTAATTATGTAGTGAAAAGGGATTGTACTGGGAGAAGAGGAAAGGAGGAGGCAGACAAGGGTAAATTACATCACATGAAAAGGCACAAAAAACCTATTACAGTAGAGGGAAAGAAAGTAGAGAGATGAGAATTATTTGAATCTCACTCTTATCAGATTTGGCTCAAATTGGGAACATACCCAGACACAGAAATCTTACTTACCCTATAGGAAGTAGGAGGGAAGAGGAGAAAGGGGAGAGGGGGAAAAAGTGAGGTGTGGATAGAGGGGAGGGAAGAAATAGCAAATGTAAAGGAGATGAAAATCAAGGGGTTGATAGAAAGGAGGGTGGACTGAGGGAGGCAGTGGTTGAAAGCAAAACTCTAGAGTGAATGGAAGGGAGAGGGAAGGGGAGAAAGGAGAAACAAAAGCACAAACAAGGGGGAAATAGAAAGGAGAGAGACACAGATAGTAATATATAAGTAATAGTAACAGTGAATGTGAATGGGATGAACTCTCCCTTAAAACAGAAGTGGATAGCAGAGTGGATTAAGAACCATAATCCTACAATATGTTGTTTGCAGGAAATACAATTGAAGCAAAGAGATACACACAGAGTAAAGGTAAAAGAATGGAGCAGAATATATTATGCTTTAACTGAAGTAAAAAAAAACAGATAGTAATTGTGGTCTCAGACAAAGCAAAAGCAAAAATAGATCAAATTAAAAGAGATAAAGAAGGAAACTACATCCTGCTAAAAGGTACGATAATTAAAATTATGCTTACCCTTTGACTCAGCAATACCACTTCTAGGTCTGTATCCCAAAGAGATCATGAAAAACTGGAAAAGGACCTCTTTCTGTGGTGGCAAAGAATTGGAAATTTAGGGGATCTCCATCAATTGGGGAATGATTGGATGAGTTGTGGCATATGAATATAAATCAAATACTATCATGCTGTAAGAAATGATGAGCAGGTGGACTTCAGAGAAAAAACTGGGAAAAATTTATATGAACAGATTCTGAGTGAAATGGATAGAACATTATACACAGTAACAATCACAATTGTGTGATGACTGACCTTAATAGACTTAGCTCTTCCTAGCAATGCAAGGATCTAAGACAGCTCCAAAAGACTCATGATGGAAAATGACATCCACATCCAGAGAAAGAACTGTGGAGTCCAAATGCGGATGGAAGAATACTGTTTACTCTCCTTTTCCTTTTTTGCTTTGTTATGTTTCTTCTTTTTCATGGTTCCTCCCATTAGTTCTAATTCTTCTTCACATCATGACTAAAATGAAATTATGATAAATTTGAATGTATAAGTAGAGCCTATATCATATTCCACACCATCTTGGGGAGGGAGGAGGAAAGAGTAGGGGAAAATATTCGAAACTCAAAATTTTATGGAAGTGAATGTTGAAAACTGAAAATAAATAAATTAGTTATATTTCACAAATGAGAAAGGTGTGAGTCAGATTATCTCTAAGGTCTCTTCTAGCTATGATTCTATGGTTCCCACCCTGCATGCATCAAGATTTGTTCATCAGGGGGCAGCTAGGTGGCACAGTGAGTAAAGCGCAGGCCCTGGAGTGAGGAGGACTTGAGTTCCGTTCCGGCCTCAGACAATTAATAGCCACACAGAACAACTAGCCATGTAACCTTGGACAAGTTGCTTAACCCCAATTGCCCTCCAAAAAGAAAAAAAAAAAAAAAAAAAAAAAAACAAAACAAAAAAAAAAAAAAACAATTTGTTCATCAGTCATTTCTATGATGCTGTGTTTTTAAATTCCAAGTGGCATTTCCCTTCTAAGTTTTAGCTTCAATTATGGGGCTGAAAGATTTTTTTTTTAATCCAATATATAAAATTAAACAGGCACAGTGAATAGAGCACCAGCCCTGGAGTCAGGAGGACTTGATTTCAAATCTGGCCTCAGACACTTAACACTTTACTAGCTGTGTGACCTTAGGCAAGTCACTTAACCCCAATTGCCCTGCTTTACCCCCTCTAAAAAGCAATAAAAAAAATTTTAAAAAAATTGAGCAGGCAGCAGAGGTTATTGGTGGGCAAGCAAATTCTTTAGATAACCCTAAATTTACAACATAGAATTAGCCATCTACAGTCTCTTGAGATTCAATATTTTATTATATGAATCATTATTTACCTTTTAAATGTCAGCGCTCTGCAGAAATGCAGGACTCCTCTAAAACACACAAAAGAACACATACACACACAAACTCTAATTAGAATGTAAATCTTACGTATCAGCCTTTTCCTTCCCTTTCAATCAGAATTACTGAATCATATAATACTTCATTTCATAGTATTTCTGCTGATTTCCGTTATCTCGTCTATGAAGTGTGGCACAAAACCACTTCAGAATCACTGGGTGTAATTATTTAATGATGAAATAAAGTTGATTAGGAAGCCTTTAAGCTATTACATTGTTCACGGGATATTTTGCTGTCTCTGAATAAATGAATATGATTTTCTCCTCGAAACTGCTTGGCCCCTGCTGGTTTTGAAAATGATATGCAACTAACATGTTTTGGCTTCTTCATTATGGGAGACTCATAATAAAAAACTAATGTTTTAATAGCATAGTCACCTTGGGCAGGCCCAGGCTCTCTGAGTTCTTTTGTGAAGATCTGTGAAGGAGGGTAGGTAAAAATAGCACCTGTTTTTCATTGAACCTCTTCATTCCAGCTGAGCTTTAGGGAAACAACATCATTTGTCAATCCCTTTTTCCTGAATGCTTACTGAGAGAATGGCTTTGCGTATCTGTGGGGATTTTCTAGTAAGTAAAGAACCCACAACACCTACCAGGAAGGGCCTACTTTATAGTATTAGCAGGATATTAATTGTAACACTAGCTTATATCCATTTTTACAAGTGGTCCTTCTGTGGAGAATTTATGGGAGGACATGGAGAAGAGTTCCATGGGGCAGAGAGGCATGAATGAATTGCTATCGATATCATTGTAAGCAATAATATTTGCAGCTATCTAAGAGTTAACCTAGTATTTATCTATATATACTATACTAGCTGCATACTATAAAGTATTACATCTTGATGGAGTAGAAAAGGAAGGATTGCAGGTGGAGAGTGTCTATGTGTGATATCTAATGATATCAGAAATCAACTGATTTTCTTCAAGTTGATAGGAACCTCAAAGTTCACTTAGTCCCTTTCACATGTAGACAAAATCATCTCTAAAATACCTGACAAATGTCTTTGCTTAAAGCCTTTGAATGAAGAGGAAGCTACCACCTCCCATGGCAAACAATTCCACTCTTAGATAGCTCTAAATATTATGAAGTTTGTCCTCATTTAGTTGATCAACATTTATTAAATGCCTACTATGTGCCAGGAATTGTACTAAGCACTAGGGGGTTACAAATAAAGGAAAAAGACAATTTCTTCTCTCCAGGCAACATTATTTGCACACACAAAAAAAATCTATATATGGAATAAATTGGAGATAATCCATAGAAGACCTTAGAATTCCAAGTTATCAGGGGGAAAAAAAACATTCCTGTAGAAGGTGAGATTTTAACTGGGACTTAAAGGAAGTCAGGGAAGAGAATTAGGTGAAAATGAAGAGGGAGAGCATTCTAGGCTTCAATTTTCCTCTTTTTAAATTCTATCTAAATGCTCTTGGTTTCACCCTGGAGCCAAGAAGATCAAGTCTAATAATGCCTCTTCCACAAGAAGGCCATTCAAATGATAGAATTAAAATGCTAATTGTGTTCCAGGTTTCTTCATCCCTTTAAATTGATCTATTATCTGGCATGCTCTCAAGGCCCTTCATCAACTGGGTTAGATCCCTCCCCCATACTTTCTAGCTTAAGAACAACCTTCTAAATAGCAACATCCAGAATTGGACACAATATTTCAGACATGATCCATCTAAGACAGAGCAGAACAATACTCTATACAGTTGAGGTGGATTATTGTTTTAACATGTATTATTTTCCCTGAATTACATGTTAAGATAATTTTAATATTTTTTATTTTTGCTTTTTTGGAGGGCAGTTGAGGTTAAGTGACTTGCCCAAGGTCACACATCTACTTTTTGTGTTAAGTGTCTGAGGCCGGATTTGAACTCAGGTCCTCTTGACTCCAGTGCCGGTACTCTATCCACTGTGCCACCTAGCTGCCCCTTTAACATTTTTTTAAAGTTTTTTTACTCCAAATTCTATCCTTCCCTTGCCCCTCTCCCATGGGAAGCAGGTTATATAAGTACAATTATATAAAACATTTTCATATTAGTCGTTATGTAGAAAAATATTTGAATAAAAGAAAAAGAATGAAAGAAAGTGAAAAATAGCATAGTCTGTATTCAAACAATATCAGTCCTTTCTCTGGAGACAGGTAGGATACTTCATCATTATTCCTGTGGGATGATTTTGGATCCTTGTATTGCTGAGAAGAGCTAAATCATTCACAATTCCTCATCTAACAGTATTGTTATTATGTACGGCATTCTCCTAGTTCTGTTCACTTCAATCTCCATCAGTTCATGGAAGTCTTCCCAGGTTTTTCTGAAATCATCCTGCTCACTATTTATTATACACAATAATATTCCATCACACTCATATACCACAGCTTGTTCATCCATTCCCCAACTGATGGGCATCCCTTTGATTTCCAATTCTTAGTCACCACAAAAAGAGCTACTGTAAGTATTTTTGTACAAATAGGTCTTTTCCCTTTTGGGGGGATGTCTTTGTGATATAGACCTCTCAGTGGTATTGCTGGATCACAGTTTTATAGCCCTTTGGGCATAGTTCCAAATTGTTCTCCAGAATGGTTGGATCAGTTCATGATGAGGTGGATTTTTAAGAGAGCAATGAAATATAGAAGGAAAATGGAAGGGGCATGGGTTATGAAGAGCTTTAAGTAATAAAGGTTTTTGTAACTGATCCTGAAGGTAATAAAGAGCCATTGGGATTCAATGAGCAGAGCTACATAGTCAGTCCTAGACTTCAGAAAAAATGACCTTGCAATACAAAGCTTCTCTATCTTTATATATCCCTTTATAGTAAGTGAAGGCAGGAAAGTATCTCACTGCAAAGAGATCTAGAGTAGCATGAAATCGATCCTGGGCATAGTCCGAGTTAAAAGAAACTCATAGTAGGACCAGAAACAATAGAAGCTGACTAGAAAACAAAGGAGTTTGTATTCTGTTTTCTTGTAATGGGAGGCAAGTTGAGCTTTTTCTTTAGTTAATCATCCTTGTTGAAACCAAAAGAGTCTTTGCCACAACCACTCCAATTTCCTCCCCAAAGACCTGCTAAAGATAATGGAATTCCCATCAATAGCATCATGATAAAAAAAAAATAGACCTTAATAAGATGACTGATATTTTACCTGAATCATAAGACTACAGATTTAGAGCTAGAATGGACCTTCAATGTTCCTTAGTCTAGTCTTCTTGCTTTGTAGATGAGGAAATTAAGCCTTAAGGAAGTTAATTGACTAGTCCACAGTTATTCAAATAGTAAGTGACAGAGCTAGAATTGAAACCCAATTCCTATACTTTCAAATTTTGTTCTCTTAGGGCAGCTAGGTGGCACAGTGAATAAAGCACCATCCTTGGAGTCAAGAGGACCTGAGTTCAAATGTGGCCTCAGACACTTAACACAAAAACTAGCTGTATGACCTTGGGCAAGTCACTTAACCCCAATTGCCCCTCTAAAAAGCAAAAAATAAAATAAAATAAATTCAGTTCTCTTTCTATCACCCTGTCAAAGATAAACTTCATCTTCTTGGAAACTTGTTTGGTTTTTGTTTAAATCTTTAAAAACTGGTTTAATGATGCAAGCACTCAGAAATAATCTCTGTTTTTATCAAATTGTCCATTTAGACTCGTAAAACATTCCTAATTGGTGAACTCAGAATTCACCATTGCCAGAGCAACATGAAATTAAATGTCTGTCCCTTGACTCTTCCCCATTATTTTCTTCCATGTTTAGATATCAGTTTACTACCTCTGCTATAGTTGCTTAATGGCATATACCCAGGACTTCTGTGGGTTGCTCCCTCCCCAGAAGAGTGCAGAATAGATGCTTCCTTGAGAAGGCTTCTTTTAGTGAATTTCTTGTATCGATATTTGTTTTAAGAGATTTATATCCTGATCTCCATTTTCACAATAGGTATTGACTTCCCCCAGCAGATATTGGACTTTATCTTTAATTCTTCTCTTTTCAGGAGAGTTTTAAACCTTCCTGTCAGGTCCTCATCCTCAGTAGAGGGTCTTGTAACTAATTCTTGGATAGCTTTTTTCAACATTTGTCTTCTTGGGGAATTCTAGAATGCAGCCCTAATATCAATTAAAAGGCAGTACAGTCATTACTCCAGCTACCTTTGTGAACACTGAAGTCAGCACCTGAAATCTCCCCAAATTATTCACATCAGGTAAAGTTTATTCAATAGCTTTATCACTGTATTACTCAATGGATAACCTTGAATGGTTCTTAATGTGGTTCCATTCCAGCTAATGCACACCAATTTAGTGACTCACTCCTGCTGCTTAGTTTAGCTTTAAGTGAAATCACAACAGTAACAAACAAGACTATTTCAGTACTTTGACAGAACAAAACAATTTTAGTAAAACAATGATAGGGAGGAAGTGTGGTGCAATGTGGAAAGAAATGCTGTGTTTGAAGGTAAGGGACCTGAGTTTGATTCCTAGCTCTCTGTGAACAGGGGTGAGTTATTTTACCTCTCTGGGTCTACATTTCCTCATCTATAAACTGACTAAGTTGAACCAGATTTCATCTAAGGTTACTTCCACTTATAAATCTGTAATCTTATTATTTTATCTGTTCTGTAAAATCACATCAGAAAATTCTACTGTCCAATCATAACCTAGAAAACAACACATATACACACATGTATATATATATACAAATTCATATTGAATTAAATCATATTATATTGCATTTGATATTATGTATCATGTCATGTCATAATATTATATATGTATATTTTATCATATATATCCTAAGGGCAGAAAATACATTTTCAATAGATCATTTTAATGGTACAATGGTAAGGGAATTTAAAGATCGTCCATGCCCCTTAATGGGTCTCAAATGGACCTCCCAACAGGAGGAGCTTGATTGGGGGAGGCTTGTTTTTCAGAAAGGCCCACACATTTTGTTACTTTGTAATTAGACAGTGGATCATGAAGCTTGTGATGTCCTCTGACCCTGAAAAAGGGTATACATAGTCTGAGATGAGGTTTTGCTTTGGGGCTCACTTATGGGAAGAGTTGTGTGATTTGGGCAGATGAGACTCTGGGTAGTTGTTCAGCTTTGAAAACCCAGATGCTGGGGCTTCTCTCTCTGGTACCTAACTATGATGTATATAATGGGCAGACAGCTAGAAGACCTGTCTGTTGAATTGTATTATTTTCTCTTTCTGTATTTTTTGTCTGTTTGTAATTTCTGTTTGTATTTTCTGAAGTTTAGGGTGCTGACTTTCTCCCCTGAACTAAGTGAATTATATATATATATATATATATATATATATATATATATATACACACACACACATATACATATATATGTATATATACACACACATATGTGTATGCATGTGTGTATGTTTAATTCAAGACTGTTGATCCTTTTAAATTTGCTTTCCTTTACTAAAGCAGATAAAAGAACCTGTACTAGCAGCCACCCTAGGTATGCTAGGGTGCTTGCTGTTATAAATGGTAGGGTATTTAAAAAAAAATAGATATTTTAAACAGTTCTTCCTCCCAAATGTAGTACCTAGAGAAATGTAGTTCAATTTACATACAGATAATCCAGAAAGCTATACTGAGAACTGGAACACTTTGAGCCAAAGCCCAATCAAATTCCTGTATGTAGTTCCCCACCAATGTGTTTACTTTTACCATTCAATCAGAAGACATGTTAGGTCAAAGCAAGATATACTTAAGCGTGCAGCATAGCAAATTAAGTGACAAGAAAATATCCACTCACAGACTATTGGAATGTATTCTCTTACAGGTTACCATCTCACCAGTGAGGGAGAGAAATCATGAAAAGGGCATGTGATTGTGCAGCAGACATGGCAAAGTTCAAATATAATGAACATAAATGACCAGGAAGGGGATGCATATAAAGAGGACATACACAGAAAGTCCACGTACAGTCAGCACATTTGTGTGGCTGGGATAACTCACACTTCCAGTTCAGCAGAAATGCTTCCTGGTGAGGTACCATTGTGCTGCTGTCTTCTTGGTATTGTATATTTCTTCTTCACTGAGGACCCTTTATGGAATCATCACCATTTAGCTTTGATTACATGGCCCAATTCTCTACATATCCTCCCTGTACTAGGAATCTTTAATAGTTTTATTGTCACTTAGCTACCATCTGCTACTATCCAGGGGTTTTCCTCTAGTCTCCCTCTTGAAGGTCACTTGCTATTCTCCACTATCATCTACTAGGAGGAGAGGTCCCTTAGCTCTCTGGCAAGAGAGGGTTAAAGCTCTCTGTATGCATAGTCCAGGGTGGGAGTTGTAAACTACAACTGGTGGGCCAGATCCCTGTCCCACTTTTGGACATCAAAACAAACCAAAAACAACAAACCATTTCTGGTTCCCAGGCAGTACAAAAAGGGTAGGACAGATTTGTTTCAACAATCTACCTGTCTTCTAAGGTACCACAACCAGGAAGGCAATAGAACCAAAGCTAAAGCTATCAGAAGGCCCAGACTAAATTTGTCTAGTTGTTTTTTTTTAATCACTTTTCTTCTGATACTAACTCAAAGTCTCTAGTCAGTTGACTTGAGGTTAGAAGATTATTTTAATTCTTGTTAAATACTTAATTGTCAAGCTATGCCCCCACAACTAATTTCAAGGGGGCTGATATTACAAAAGAATTCTGCAGGGGTTAGAGAGGAAGCTCCCCATTGACCTGGGAATAAAAGCTGACAGGGCTACACCTTCACATTTCTTCTACATTCTTGCCTTTATTATTGAAGATCATTTTGTGTCACCAGAAAGAGGACTTAATCTAGCCTGAAAGTTCAGTCTAGGACAATCGGTTCTCCCTTTACCTTCCTCTTTCCTTCTCCCTGCCCCCTCTTTGTGGCAAATAGTTCCAGAAGCAATAAAAATCAGCTTATTCTATCTGGAGACAAAATTCATTTTTAAAATATGAAGAGAAAATGAAGTTTATGGGTAACAGGCAACTCAGTGTAAGCTATGGCAATTCACCAGGCAGCAATGGGGTAGGGAGAGGTTAGCAAATTGGGGAAGAGATGGAGAATGCATAAATTCACCACATCCTACAACATGGCAAGGCAGATACATTGAGGAGAAACAGCTATTCATTCTAAGTTGGTCATTACTTAATGAGACTGATAGGGATCAAACTGTCCGTGATTATAATTTACATCTCCTTCACTTTCAGCTGACTCTTGTCCCTTTTCTTCAGCATCCCAGACATCTCTGTTCCCCAAGGTACTTAACAGTTCCTGGACCTTCCCCATCTTGGATGGCTCCCTTCTCCCATGATCCTTCAGTACCTCTTTCCAGCTGGGAAAAAACATACTTCCTACCAGGTTATAGGAAGCTACATAATTCATACTTTCCAACAACAAAGACTTCAGTTTAGCATTCTAGACAGCATAAAAGTGCTGGCCTCTCTATGCTTATAATTAGGAGACTTCAGCTTTGATAGAACATCTCTATCAATATTATCGAAACAAAGGTTTTAAGAAAGCTGGAAGAAAGTGATATCATGACTTTAACAGAGTGTACTACTAGCATGTGAGGAAAGGAAAAGGGAACCTGCTTAGCAAGATGCTTACTTGTTAACAAAAAATCTCTTGACTGGATGAGATGTCTCCATCTTAATTATGCTTATGATGCATGATATCATACATATCCAGTTTTAGTTTTAACATTACTCTGTGGGACTAAGACAATCTGTTCACTAATTAACACTTTTTAAAAAGGGATTAATACTTAGTTATCATTTTTATGTTCCAGTAAAAAATAAGATTGTGAAAGGATTGGATGCAAAAAAGGTAAGTTTTAACGGGAAAGAGGGAAGGAGGAGAGAGCTTACTCAGAATTATATGACACCCCAGTGATGAAATATTTTGCCGCCCAAGAGGTAATATAAGAGCAAGAATGAGAGGTGTTAAGGACAACCTTCCCTCATTCCTAATTATTTTTTTTTTCTTAAGGATGTTGTATGTGCAGGAGAGAAGAATGGAGAATATTAAATGCTTCAGCTAGCCTCTGTTTCCTTGGGAACAATGAAGTGGCTACAGGTCACTCTCAGATGACAAATGGGACCCTTCCTTTACCATGTGGAAAGGTTTTGAAATGAAAAACATTTGTATTCAAACCTGTGGGAATTTCAAAACTTAGGAACTAAATTGTATCACATCTTAAAACTGCAGCATGCTTGGGAGGTTTCCAGATTCTTTCTTTCTCACTGCTCCCACGCAAGAATTAACTTTTCCCAAGCAGTCAATCTCATCTGCAAACTATTGCTAACATGACCTTTACCTGATAAAAGGGAGCAGTCTTGTTAGGAGATAACAAATGTGTTAGTGAAAACCAAAAACGTGCTTGGTCTTGTTTTTGACTAGCACATGTGCATGCTTATTGACTGGCCAGGATAGGATATTCTCACTAACTCAGCAGTACCTCTCCCATGCTGCAACCACTAGCTGCCATTCCTACTTCTTCTGCAACTTTCCATTTCAAACCACAGACATTTTCCTTATGGTCCTAATATGATGCTTTACAATGGTGTCAGCTGTGGCCCAGAGCACTATCAATCCCTTCCTACCGTGTTTCCCCGATAATAAGACCTATCCCGAAAATAAGCCCTCCCCTTACTGTGTAAGATTCCTCTAAAATAAGCCCTCCCCCGAAAATAAGCCCTATTGAGATTGCTACTGTAGTGAACGTGATCCCCTGTGCTACACGCTACATTACAGTACCCTCTGTATTCACCGTCCCCCCCCCGGGTGAAACGCACACCGCAACCCGAGCTGCAGCAGTGAGCGCGTCATCCTGTTCTTCCCCAGTGATTTGCTTATTGAATAAAGGTACATTTTTTGTTCAATGTTCATTAAAATAAGCCCTCCCCTGAAAATAAGCCCTCTGGTGTTTTTCTGTCCAAAAAAAAAAATAATAAGACAGTGTCTTATTATCGGGGAAACACGGTAGAGTGGTTTTCTCTCAAGTCTTACTTAGCCCTTGGTCATTGAATGGGTGTTGCCTCAGACAAACTGAGTCTGGGAAGAGCTTAATTTAGAAAGGCCAAGGTTATCCACTGCATCCTGGGTTTTTGCCTGTCATCTTGACTTTTATTTTGTCACTGGACTTCTATAACTTTGTAGGAGAGAGTGAAGTTTATGACTTTTATGAAGCTCTGCCTCACTTAAATCCAATTCATGGGCAAGTCAAGAAACGACCCTCATGGTGCCATTGATCCTCTTCAAGAATGAAGGACAAACAGCAATAGGAATGGTTTTCTTGCTTCTTTCACCTATTCAAAGTCTATCAACTATTCTTTAAAACCCATCTCATTTCCTACCTCTTCTATAAAGCCTATTCCACTATTCCATCTTGCCATGATCTTTCCGTTGTCTGAATGCCTAAGGCTGTGATGGATTCATGTATGCTAGCATTGACTTCTATATAGGTAGGTCTTGATAGACTTACAAACTTCTATCTTGCAAATTCCTTTGTGACCTTGAACTATCCTTCCTTCTTCAATGCCACCAAGGATATTTCCCCCTCTAATTCCCTACTAATTATTATAAGTTCTAATTCCTAGCCTTCTCCCACTAATCACATCCTTATACTGCTACTGATCTCTGTGTTTGTTTGAAGCAAAGCAGAATAGTGAAAAAGAGCATTAGACTTGAAGTCAAGATATGAATTTGAATCCTTTTGCTGCTGCTTGCTAGTTGTATGACTTTGGGCAAGTTGTTTAACCTTATTAGGCCTCATTTTCCTCATTTGTCAAAGAAGTAAGTTTAACAAAAATGGTCTTTGAGATCCCTTTTAGCTCTGTGTTTAGAATCACATGATCCTATGATCTCATTAACAATCACATCCCACCACCAGAACCAAATCTTCATCTCTTTTCTCCATCTGGTCCAAACCCACTAGTATACTCTATCTTTGATTTTTTAGATCCTGCCCCTGATGGGAATCATTGACAATGGTGGGGTAAGCTGAAAGATCCAAGGCTTCAGATGCTTAACTGTTGTGGGTAAAGAAAAGTATGTTCTTCCTATCAAGATTTAAGATGGAAATATTCTTGGCATTATCCCAACTTGAAACACTGAATGCATTTTCCACTAGAAATATGCTGACCCATTTCTAGAGGAGTAAAAACAGTATCTAATTGTGACATACACTGAACTTTAAGTCTGGAGACCTGAGTTCCAATCTAGGCCATGCTTCTTACTCACAATGTAACTTCACACAAGTTATCTTCCTTCTCTGGGACTCAGTTTCCTCATCTGTAAAATGAGAAGCTTGGACTAGGTGGACCCTTGCAACTTTAAGAGTCTATGAAAATCTTTATATGTACTACATTTCAGACAGACTAAATGTTATGTAGACCATTTTGGACTGGCCTATCAACCTATCTATAGTTATATTGGGGAAAGAATTCATCCCAAGTGCCAATTAATTTGAAAATATTTGCAGCAGCAGCAGCAAACCCTCGTGCCAGAGGTATTAGTCCTCCCTGAACACCTCAGATAACCCATTTTCAGACATTTTCGAGGCTGCTCATCAGCCTCTGTTGTCCACCTTTCACCCCATTCTCACCTGCGGCTCCAAAAAGCTATATCATGTGCAGCAGCCACAGCCCACTAAAACCATCTTGGCAGATGGGCTGAACCAAGTTGGTCTCAAACCCTTTGGTGATTTAGGGGGGATGTGTATCCAAAACATTTGAAGACTGTGGAATATGTGAATGAGAATAATTTGTTCCGATGGCCATAAAGAAGGCTGAAGCAGGCATTGTGGATAGCTTAGAGCTTAGTCTGATGTCAAAGACACCAAGGTCATCCATTGCATCATGACTGCTGTCTTGCCCCTGGACTTCAGTGACTCTGGAAGAGACAGTGAGACCGATGACTTTGTGCAACTCTGCCTCACTTAAAGCCAATTCACATGCAAGTCGAGCTATCCCCCTGGGATGTTGTTGGTTCTCCTTGAAAAAGGATGAACGTTGTCATCATCCTCATCCTCATCCTCAACCTCACCATCATTATTTTATTGTACAACTCATTTCAAAGAAAGGGGACTCCTTTTATGTATTATATGTGATCTCCTACTGTGTCTACTCTCAAAATGATCACAATCTAATGTATCTTATATGCTTTATATATATATGTATATATATATATATATAAATATATAAATCACTGTTCTCCTCCTCCTCCACTGATACATTCAATTTCCTAAGTTTCTTTCTTTGTATCCCTCACACTTAGCATCTTGCCTGACATGTATAAGCATTTAAGAGTTTATTGAATGGGGGGGGGGGGTGGAGCCAAGATGGTGGAGTAAAAACAAGAACCTGGCATGACTTCCCACTTCAACCACTTCCAATACATGTAAAAAATGACTCTAAACAAATTTTAGAGCTACAGAACCCAAAAAGAGACAGAGAAACAACTCTCCCACTGAAGGCAGCCTAGCAGGCTGACAGAAAGGCTCTATTCCACTGAGCTGGGAGGTGAGCACAGTCCTGCATGAGCCGCACCAGTCCCAACCAGTGGCACAGACTGTCCAGTGAAGACTTCAGGAGAGTGAATCACCAGCAGCTGTGGCAGTTTCCAGAATTCTCAAGACATAAATGCCAAAGAAAAAGTAAAAGGTCAGTGGGGAACTCTGTTGGAACTGGGTGAGAGAAGAGAGTTATCCAGCCTCTGACCCCAGGATAAGAGATGGAGGAGGTCCTGCAGCTGCTGCCATGTGATTGCCTCCAGAGCCCCTGGCCTGCAGAACATAGGGGGACCAAGCTACCATTCACAGGATAATCATTCTTGCTTTGTCCTGCTTGGATCTGGGTCGCAGTATTGGGTGGTGGTCGTGAGGTGTGTGGCCGGTGTGCCAGAGCTTGTGGGGGCTGTAGAGAGGGCTCCCTCCTAATAGCTCCAGCACCTGTAAAAACCCCAGTGTTTTGGGACAAAACTCTCTCCACTCTGGAAACAGAGTTTTACTGTGGCAAAGAGCTCAAAAGTCAAGTAATTGACTGGCAAGATGAGCAAGCAGAGGAAGCAAAATCAGACCATAGATTCCTTTCTTGGGGAAAAATTGGATCAAAGCATGGAATGGGAGGTAGACAATGAAGTCAGAACTCCTGCATCAAAAGTATCCAAGAAAATTATAAATTTATTACAGGCCATGGAGGAGCTCAAAAAGGATTTTGAAAATCAAGTAAGAGAAGTAGAGGAAAAATTGGGAAGGGAAATGAGAATGATGCAAGAAAATCATGAAAAACAAATCAACAGACTGCTAAAGGAGACCCCCCAAAATACTGGAGAAAATAATACCTTATAAAATAGACTAACTCAAAAGGTGAAAGAGGCCCAACAAGTCAATGAGGAGAATGCCTTAAAAAGCACAATTGGACAGATGGAAAAGGAATTTTAAAAATCCACTGAAGAGAATAATTCCTTCAAAATTAAATTGGAGAAAATGGAAACTAATGACTTTATGAGAAATCAAGATACTATTAGACAGAGCCAAACAAATGAAAAAATAGAAGGCAATGTGAAATATCTCATTGGAAAAACCACTGACCTGGAAAATAGATCCAGAAGAGATAATTTAAAAAATTTTGGACTAACTGAAAGCCATGATCAAAAAAAGAACCTAGAAATCATCCTTCAAAAAATTCTCAAGGAAAATTGCCCTGATATTCTAGAATGAGAGGACAAAATAAAAATGGAAAGAATTCATTGATCTCCTCTTGAAAAAGATCCCCCCCCAAAAAAAAAACCCATAGCAATATTATAGACAAATTCCAGAGTTCCCAGGTCAAGGAGAAAATACTGTAAGCATTCAGGAATAAACAATTTGAGTATTGTGGACACAAAATCAGGATAACACAAGACCTAGCAGCTTCTACATTAAGGAATCAAAGGGCTTGGAATATACTATTCCAGAGGTCAAAGGAGCTGGATTAAAACCAAGAATCACCTGCCCATCAAAACTGAGTATAATGTCTGAGGAGAAAATGTGGTTATTCAATGAAATAGAGGATTTTCAAGCAATCTTTATGAAAAATCCAGAGCTGAACAGAAAATTTGAATTTCAAATATAAGAAGCAAGAGAAGCATGAGAAGGTAAACAAGAAAAAAATCATAAGGAACTTATAAAAATCGAACTATCTGCGTTACTATATTCCTACATGGAAAAAATGATAATTGCTACTCATGAGACTTTTCTCAGTATGAGGACAGTTGAAGGGAATATATATATATATATATATACATGTATACATATATGCATATGCATGTATGGGAGGGTATATGTGTATATAAATTCATATATGAGTGTGTGCATATTTATGTACATGTATACATAGACAGAGGGCACAGGATCAGTTTGATATGAAGGGATGATATCTAAAAATAAAATTAAAAGGTGCAAGAGGAATATATTAGGAGAAGGAGAAAGAGAGAGATAGATAGCATAAATTATCTCATTTATAAGAGGCAAGAGAAAACTGTTAAAATGGAGGGGAAGAGCAGGAAGTTGAAGCAAATGTGTCAACTTTTCTCTCATTGAATTTCCCTTAAGGAGGGAATAACATAAATACTCATTTGGGTGTCTTACCCTACAGGAAATTAGGGGGTTAGGGGACAAGAGGAGGGGATGATAGAAGGGAGGGCAGATTGGGGGAGAGGGTACTTAGAAGCAAACACTTTTGTAAAAGGATGGGGTCAAAGGAGAAGATAGAATAAGTGGGGGGTGGGATGAGATGGAGGGAAATATAGTTAGTCTTTCACAATATAATAACTATGGAAATGATTTGGGTAACTACTCATGTACAACCTATATTGAATTCCTTATCTTCCCTGTGGGGGAGGGAAGAAGGGAAAGAATCTGGAACTCAAATTTTAAAAACAAATATTTTTTAAAGAGAGGTTATTGACTGACCAATTGTTTGCACGTATCATCTACTCTAAATTACAAGGCTGGTCTCCTATTCCCCACTGAACCTTCTCCAAAAAAAGACCAAAATGCAGCACAGCATGGCTGTAGGGGAAAGGGCATTTACTTAAAATAATGTCATGCAAAAATTAAAGCATTGAATAGATCAGCAAACACTACCCACTTCTGAAATTACTTCCTCCCAATCCTCCAAGACTTGGACTGTTGTGAATTCATTTGTTTCAAATCCCTGGCTTGGTGTCACAGTCCAGCACTGTAAGCTAGGGGAATAGGAAAAATGAGTTTGATATCCATTCATTCCCATTCCTTGGGGGAATGTGAAAGGGTTGACATAGATTTGCCCTATATATGAAGGCAACACCTGAAAACCATACTTTTTGCCACTAGAATGTAGTCTCAACATCCTCAGGCTACTTTTCCACCAGGATGCCAACCATGAAGAGAGCTTGACTGCTTTCCCTCAGGAACTGAATTCCTGCTACTGTCCCCATCACTGGAGAACACTGCCTTTTTAGGCCCAGAGCAGGGATGGGCTGGATCCAGCCCTTATCAGACTATTGAGAACTGATTGTTAAATTTTCATGGGAACATTTACACCTTGGGAAATGGTACAAATTGAGGTCTTATTTATTGCCTTGCTGATCGTGCAGACTTAAGAATATGATAGAGAAAATGGTAATGGGGGGCAGAGCCAACATGGTGGCATAGAAACAGGAAAACTCTGTGAGTTCCCCCCATAACTACTTCAAAAAATATGACTCTAAACAAACTTTAGAGTTACAGAACCCATAAAGTGACAGAGAGAAACCAAACTCCCACTGAAGGCCACCCGGCAGGCAGACAGAAAAGGTCCATTGCAGCACTGGGTGCAGAGCCCAGCCCATTGTGAGACCACTGTTTTAGCCCCAGGGTGGCCCTGACCAGCCATGGCTAGAGGGACTTCAGGAGAGTGGATCACCAGCAGCTGTGGTGGTTTCCAGAATTATCAACCCATAAACGCCAAAGACAAAGTGAGAGTTCAGTGTGGACTTTGGGAACAGGGGGTTGAGAGTGTGGTCAGGCCTTTCCCCTGGAGGGAGAAGCAGCTGAGTAGTAGTGACCTTGCAGCCACTGCCACGTGGCGTCTTCAGAGCTCCTGGCCTACAGATTGTATGTGGAACAAGCAACCATTCTGAGGGGGTAGTCACTCTTGCTTTAATCTGCTTGGATCTGGATTACTGTCTAGGGTGGAGGTCCTGGGATGTGTGAACAGGTGCCAGAGTCAGTGAAGTCTTTAGAGAGAGCACCCAACTAATAGCTCTAGCAGCTGTGGAAACCCCAGCAATTTGGACAAAGCTCTCCTCTCTGGAAGCAGAGTTCTACTGTGGCAAAGAGAAAATGGTAATAATAGCAATCCATCCTGCATATATTCTTGGAGAGACACTTGTTAAACATTTACCTGCACACCTCTGCCCCAGAAGCATAAGAAATTAGTATCAGAAGGAGGACAGCAAAAGACAGTGGTTCTGGAGTGAGAAAACAACATGCATTCTGAATTTATGTAATAGATAATCTATTGCTACCTGTGTGACCCACAAGGGGATGGTGGTCACCCTAGGCATCAGTTTCTTCATCTGGCTTTAGGTGGTTACATGAAAAGACCTCTGTCTAGTTATAACTATATCTGCTTATTATCTATAAGTCCTAGCAATCACAAGATCATACATTTAGAAATGATAAGCTCCTTAGAAGACATCTTGTCTAGATCCCCCAGTTCATAAAGGTCCACAGAGGTTAAGTGATTTGTCCAGGGTCATAACTGCGTAGTGTGTCAGTTGGGATTTGAACCCAAGTCTCTCTGTCTCCCTATCTACTTCCCTATGCTACCTCTACCATAATGACTTATCCTTTTGTCTCCATATTTCAGCCACTCACTCATCTCTGTCTACAGATTAGTTCCTCCTTTTCCTCTGCTTCTACCATTGAGAATCCACACTTTATTTTTTTTTTCCTTTTCCAAAAGTTCTTCTGTGTACATACGCATATTGGAGCCATTGAAAAAGTGGGGGAATGGCAGTAGGGGGAGGGGAAAAGAGGCTGAACCACCTTTGTAACTCCATATTGCACTAGTTGCAAGATCTTGGTAGAGCAATAACTTTTGTCTGTTTCACTCTGACCTGTTGAAAAGGCAGCCCTATAGCAGATGGGTGCCTGGAAGTGTGCCTTCACACTAATCATTCCCTACAAGACAATCTCATTAAGGGACCTGCTCACAGATGAACTCCAATCTCTTTTGAAAATCCGAACCATTCTTCCTGTTACCATAGTCCCTGGGCTGACTCCTTTCTCAGGCTGATGCTGATTATTATTCTTATAGGAATCGCCACTGCCAGAGAGATTGTTTCGGGTTGGCTGTTGACAAGAACTTTGGGAAGTCTAATTTTATTTGGAGCAGTTGTCAAGTCAATGCCATACTTTTAGCTCAGATAGAAGAAGGGGAAGACTGAGCAGAATGCCTTTGCTAAAGGAATCCTCATCTAGATGAGATCTTAGAATCATAGAACGGTTAGAATCTAGCCCCTTACTGCGGTTTAAGCCTAGGGATGCCCAAAACTGTTGAGGTGGAAACTGTGCCCACACAAAAACTGTTGAGGTTTCATGATGTGTTGTAGTGAACGTGTCTCAAAGAATTCAGAGTCGGACCACCTGTAATGCAAGTATAGGCATTTATTGAGATTGACGCCTCATGCCTCTCATGAAGTGGGCTAAGTTCCAAGAGGAACCAGCAGCTTCAGAGAAAGCAAGATGGATTTTTAAAGGGTAAAAAATGCTGATTACACAATCAAAATTGACATAGAATTTAGGAATATGATTAATATTAAAAAGGCAGATGGAGTTTGTTAAGGGATTAGTTAATGGAGGAGGGGTCCCATCTATGACTCTGTGGTTGACTGTCAATTTACTAGTTATTGTGGTCCTGTCTGATCAAGATAGATGGGTATTGTGGTCCCGTCTTGGGCTAGATGGATGATGTGATTGTGACTGAACACAAGAGCATGCCTGTTTCTGTAGGAATGGGTCTGGGGGCAGTGACCAGGTAGAGGCAGTAGCTGGGTTCCCATCACATGGACACATCTGCTGTTTCTGTGGGAACTAAGAGTTCAGGGACATAACTGTTGTTCCAGTGAGCAGTAAGGTATATAAGAAGGAGTTAGGACATTGGCAGGGGGGCCAGGTAGGTACAGTGGGCCTGCTGTTCAGTGGGAGACTTGATGGAAGTCAGAAAAGCTAGGAGACAAAGATGAGGAGGGAGACAATGCCAGCTATGCAGGAGAGTCAGGAGATGGAGTATCCTGTAAGAAATACAGAAAAGGAAACTCTTATGACCAGATTATAGATGAAGGGGAGTAAGTTACAAGAAAACTGGACATATGGTGAGGGACAAGGTTTAATGGAGAGCTTTAATAACTAGAGTATCTCATCCTGTAGTGGATAGGGAAACATTTGAGTTGACTAAATGGGGATTGAAGGGACTGACACAGTCAGACCTATGTTTGAGGAATATAAATTTGACAGCTGAGTAGAGAATGTACTGGAATGGGAGGGGAGACTCAAGGTGTATAGATCAATCAGAAGACTATTCACTAGTCTAGGTATGAGGTGTTGAGGTGTACCTGGGTAGTGGCAGTGTCAGAAGAGAGAAAAGGAAATATAAGATGGATGCGTTGATGGTAGAATCAGCAGAACTTGGCAACAGATTTGGGGATATTGGGAATGGGGAGGGGTGAGAGAGAGTAAAGTATCCAGGATAATATCAAGATTGTAAGCCTGGATGACTGGGAGGATGACAGTGTCCTTAGCAATAAAAGGGAAGTTTGCAGAGGGGAGGGGTGGGGGTGGGGAATACAGATAATGAGTTCAGTTTGGACACATTGAGGTTAAGATTTCTGTAGGAAATCTAATGTGAAATATCCAATAGAGCTCCCAAATGCATTGGCAGAGAAGTTTTCCTCACTAGGGAGTTCCCTGTACAGGGGAAAGCACAGGTTCAGTCACTATCCCTTCCTAGCAGCATTTTTGTTGCCTCCCCCTGCACCCTACCACCTAGCTGCTAGTGTCTTTGCAGATAGGTTACATTTTGTCCACTTTGTATGTGACTTGTATGTAGCTATAGATGAACATTTCTTTACCGTTAAATTCAAAACTAATTGAGATCATAGACTATTTCTTAGTTGTATATCCAGCATTTATAGTGTCTAGAACATAAAAGATGCTTAATAGATGTCTCTTAGAACTTACTATTTAACAAAAACTGCTGGGAAAACTGGAAAATACTGTGGTACAAACTAATTATAGGCCAACATCTTATATCATATATGAAGATAAAGTCAAAATGGTTACATGATTTAGATATAAAAGATGATACTATAAGTTAATTAGGGGAGCAAGGAATAGTTTACCTACCACGTTTATGGGGATTGGAAGATTTATGACCAAAGAAGAGATAGAGAACATTCTGAAATGCAAAATAAATAATTTTGATTACATTAAATTGAAATGTTTTCTATGAACAAAGCAAATTAAACCGAGATTAAAAATGAGGCAGAAACCTGGGAAATATTTTTGCAAAACCAGTTCCTTTGATAAAAGTCTCATTTCTAAAATATATAAAGAACTGAGTCAAAATTATAAGAATACAACCCATTACCCAATTGATAAATGGTCAAGGGATATGAAGAGGCAGTTTTCAGATGAAGAAATTAAAGTTATCTTTAGTCAAAGGAAAAAATGCTATAAATCACTATTCATTAGAGAAATGTAAAACAAAAGAACTCCGAGGTACCTCATTACACCTATAAGATTTGCTAACATGACAAAACAGGAAAATTATAAATGTTGGAGAAGATGTGGGAAAACTGAAACACTAATGCATTGTTGGTGGAGTTGTGAACAAATCGAACCATTCTGGACAGCAATTTGGAACTACGCTTAAACGACTATCAAACTGTGAATACCCTTAGACTCAGCAATAGCATTTCCACATCTGTATACCAAAGAGATCATAGAAATGGGAATAGTACCCACATGTACAAATATATTTGTAGCAGCTCTTTTAGTGATGGCCAATAATTAGACATTGAGGGGATTCTCATCAATTGGATAATGGTTAAACAAGTTGTGGCACATGAATGTAATGGAATACTTTTGTTCTATACGAAATGATGAGCAGGAGGAACTCAGAAAAACCTGGAAAGACTTACTGATGCGGAGTGAAGTGAGCAGAATCCAGGAGAACATTGTACACAATAAAAGCCACATTGTGGGATGATTGATTGTGATAGACTTAGTTCTTTTTAGCAATATAAAGATCTAAGACAACTCCAAAAGATTTATGATGTTGGAAAATGCTATTCACATCCAGAAAAAGAATTATGGAATTATGTAGATTAAAGCATATTCATTCTCTCTCTCTCTCTCTCTCTCTCTCTCTCTCTCTCTCTCTCTCTCT
>NW_027185764.1:20596985-20606945 GCF_028583685.1 Petaurus breviceps papuanus
CTCTCTCTCTCTCTCTCTCTCTCTCTCTCTCTCTCTCTCTCTCTCTCCCTCCCTCTCTCATTTCTTCTTTCTCATGCTTTCTCCCATTGGTTTTAATTCTTCTTTACAACATGAGTAATGGGAAAGTATATTTAATATCAATCTATACCCTTTATCAAATTTCATGCCATCTTGGCAAGGGGGCAGGTGAGAGAAGGGGAGAAGATTTAGAACTCAAAATCTTATAGAAGTGAATGTTGACAACTAAAAACAAATAAATTAACTAAAAATAAATGTTTATTGACTGATCGATTACTATCTCCCTATCTTTTTATATACAGGCTGATCTCATGCCTGCAATTCTCTCCCTCCTCATTTCCACCCTTTACAATCCCTTTTGAAGTTTATTTGACAGGTATGTCTTGATACCTCTAGTTACTAACACCTTATTCCCCACCCCTTGCCTAGAATTAACTATATATAATATATATATATATACATGCATATATGTATGTATGTATGTATGTTTCATATTTACTTAACTGTTTGCATGTTTTTTCTCCCCAATAAAATATAAGCTTCTTGAGAGTACTTTTTTTGTCTTCGTATTCCAACAACTACTTCAGTATTGGTACATAGTTGGTATTCAATAATGCTAATTTTAGCTATGAATTACATAGTGCTTCAAGGTTAGTAAAATGCCTTAGAAATACTATTTCATTTCAGCCTCACAATAACCCTGGAAATAGTGTCCTATTTTTATCTCCATCTTAAACATGAAGAAACTGAGGGAGACATAAGTTAAGTGATTTGCCTAGGGTAAATAGCTAGTAAGTGTCTGAGGCACAATTGAACTCAGGTATTTCTGATTTCAGGTTCAAGAACTAGGCTTTACTTTATATCCTAAGTGCTCAACACAGTGCTTCACGCATAGTAATCACTTAATAATTAATGATTGTTGGCCAACTGAAGGGTAACATAAGACCATTTTCTTTCTCGGTAACACTTAAATGACACATTTCATAGTCTCTTAAATGTAAAAATGTGAATACAATTCAAAATTAATGTTTATGATTTTTATTGCTTTCTTACATTTATGAGTGTTTGTTTGAAAGATGAACCACATGAGCAGTGAAAAGTGGTTATTATTAATATTATGCAGCAATCATAATACCTAATAAATAGTGCTACTACACTTGGACTCCTTCCTTAAGATTATTCAATATTTATAAGATGGAGGAAACCAAGATGATTCAATTGAATATTCTAAAAAGAATGTATATTATTATTTCTTCTTAATTATAATTTCCAAATTTAATGCACACCAATGGAGCTCAGATGCTTTTGTCTGCAACTCCATGTGGAATAGAATCACCCTAGTAATGTTGTCTAGCAGAGACTGACTCTGAATATAGACAAAAGAGACCTGGTACCCTCCTGTTCCCAGGAACTGCAAGTGGGAGGAATGAGTATGACAAAACTTCAGACTATGCTTTCCTCTAGTCTGTTCTCCTTGTCTTGCCCCAAGATTCACTTTATCCTTTCTTCTCTCCTTCCCTCCCTTCTCATCTCCTCTATGCCTTTTGTCTTTCTTTTACATTTTCTCCATTCCCCTGGTTTTAAGTATGTGTGTACCTTTCCATGTCACATGTAGTTGGCTAAATGCTTCCCTCTCTAAATTTTCAGCAGAGAATTCATTGAAAAGAAGCAAGCAAGGATTTATTAAGCACCTACTATGTGCCAAGCACTGTGCTGAGCAGACAGAAGTTAAGTGACTTGGCCAGCATCACATAGCTAGCCAATGCCTGAGATTGTTTTTGAACTGAGGTCTTTCTGACTCCAAGAACAGACCTCTATCCACTTCACCTCCTGGTTGCCTTTCTGTGTTTTAAATGTTAGGATCATGGAATGTTGGGGCAGCTAGGTGGCACAGTGGGTAGAGTACAGGTTCTGGAGTCAGGAAGACCTGAGTTCAAATCTGGCCTCTGACCTTTATTAGCTTTGTGACTCTGGTCAAATCACTTAACTGTTTGCCTCAGTTTCCTCACCTGTAAAATGAGCTGGAGAAGGAAATGGCAAATGACTCCAGTATCTTTGCCAAGAAAACCCCATACAGGGTCACAAAAAGTGGGATATAATTGAATGACTGAACAATAACATCATATAGTGTTCAGGGACTTTAGAAAGGGACTTTAGAAATCTTCTAATCCCCCAAGTGGGAAAGTGACTTTCTCAAGGTCATATCATACAGTTAACAACGGAGTTAGGGATTACATCTTGGCTCCCTGCTCTTTCCCCTGCCATATGCAGCCTTTCCTCCAGGCGTCATAGGGACCAAATAAATAAATAAATAATCTTGGCAAATCCCTGCCTTGCACAGTTCCTCAACCTAATTGTGCTCATTGTTAAGAAGATGAATAAATGATAATGGGACATTGTTTTCTTTCTCATTAGAATTTCAAAATCACCAGAGTAATAGATCATTTTGTACCATTTTCTGTTTTCCTGCTTATCCTAATAATAAGTTATCACTGAATTTTAATGGTAGAACTTCATTTTTTTGTCATAAATTCACAGAGAAAAAATAGGCTTGGATAATGTTACCGTGGTAACTCCAATGGTTTGAAATGAAAAATTTGGGCAGACATCAGATCATTGGCTGGAAGAGGGAAGACTCTGCATGTACTCCAGACAAAAGAAGAAATTTCCATCTTCAGAAGTCATTTACATCTAAGGGTACAGGGACAGAGGAGGCAGTGGGAAGATTTATCAGTGAGTAAGGCTTTGGCTTTCAAAAAAGAGAGAATTGCCATAGAAATGCTACTTGAAGATTTCTCTATATGACGCTTTTGCCAGCTATAATACAAATAACTTATAACTAGCACTCATACGCTTCTTTAAGGTTTGTAAAGCACTTCTTCACATGGCAACATTTGACAACAACCTTGTAAGGCAGGTACTATTATTATCCCCATTTTTGTTGTTGTGTTTGTCCATCACTCTCAAAGAGGACCGTGGTGTCAGGGAAATGATGACATGACTTACAGTTGACTTGAGTTTGACTGAGGGCGGGCTGTGCAGGGTCACCAGCCTCACTTTCTCCTCCAGAGCCATCTGGGTCCAGTGACCAGATATTCATCAGGACAATTACAATGGCCCAGGATGCAATGTGAGACTCTGGCCCTTTTAGGCTAAGGCCTTTTCAGGTTCTCACTTAGAGTGAGGTAATGTCCATTCAGTGAATAGGCCTCTTTAAGAAGTGAGTCAAGTAATGGCCTCTTTCATACACACACATATGTAAGTATATATGCACACATGTACACATATGTACACACACGTGTGTTGTGCTTGCATGTATACATGCATATATACATGTGTGGGGGTGTGTGCATATATACACATATACATAATGTATGCATCTATATGTGTGTATGTGGTGTACATATGTATATGTGTTTGTATGCATGTATAAATGTATGTATGGGAGGGGAAGACTCTCTATGAACAAGGGAGAAACAGTTACTATTTACTATTTGTATTCATTCTGTGCTAGAAGGGCAGGGACCCATTATTGTCCTCTTTATGAGCTCCAATAAAAAATGAGCTTTTGTCTTTGAGAAAGAAATCTAGCCAGTAAGCCACAAGTTAATGAGGCCGCTTTTCCTTTTTTTTTTTTAAACAGACAAGGGAACTGAGACAGTAAGAGATTTAGTGACTTGCCCAAAGTCACAGAGCTAGTCAATGACTGCAGAAACTTTTGAACTCATGTATTACTGACACCAAGGTCAACTCTCTATCAACTATGCCACTTAGCTGCCTAGGATAACTGTTTCATTAGCAATGAGTTTTCAATACAATTCAATAAGCACGTATCAAACATCTGTTAAAGACTAAGTCCTGTGCTAAACTCTAGGGATAGAAAGACAAAAAAAGACCTTGTACTAAAAGAACTGACATTCTGTTGGGTGTCTACAACATGTAACCCAGTAAAAAATATAAAATATGTACAAAGTAGTTCCAAGACAGAGAGGCTCATGATTGAGGAGATCAGAAAAGGTCTTGGTATCCGAACTGTGCTTGAAAATCCAGGGTTACTACCAAAAGTGGTAAGGTAGGAGTGTATTCCAGATGTGAGGTCCCTCCTGTGCCAAGGCATGCAGGTAGGAGATCTAAGTATACATGTAGAAAAGCTAGAGGGGCACTTCTGCCAGAATGACAACATCATCTTATGACATAAGATGGAAAGTATATCATTGAAGGTTTTAAATTTCAAGTTGAAGAGTCCAAATTTTAGTTTAAGTACAATAGACAGTAGAAGTGATTTTTGAGTGAAGTACGTAGTATTTTTGATCTGTATTTTATGGATATTAATTTAACAACTGAGGAGAAGACTAAAAAGTGAAGAGACAAGAAGACAGGTCAATTAAAAATAGCTAAAATTTACATGGGGTTTAAAAGATTGCAAAATACTTGATGTATGTTATCTCATTTGATCTTCAAAATAGTCCTGGGAGTTTGGGGGCATTATTATCTTCATTTTTTTTTCAGTGTGGAAACTGAGGCTTATAGAGGGTAAGTGACTTGTCCAGGGTCAATACATATTTGAGATAGGATTCAAACCAAGGTCTTCCTGACTCCAGAGCTAATACTCTATTTTACTTCCTACATGCCTCTAGAAAGCTATTTCAATTGTCTAAGAAGGAGAGACAACGAGGGATTGATTTATGGTAGAAGAGGTGAGAGGAGCAAGAGGGAGATAGATGGAGAGATATTGTAAAGTTAGGATAGTCAAGGCATAGCAATTAATTGAATATGAAGATTAAGGGAGAGGGAAAAGTTAATAGTAATTTCAGGTTTTGAATTGGTTTAAATAAAATGATGGTAATGCCATCAAAATAAATAGATAACTTTGCCGAAGATATAATGAGTTACAATTTTGGATATGTTGCATTAGAGATGCCTGTGGGATATCAAGGTAGAGATACACAGCTTAATGCAGTAGTGGAAGTCAGCAGTGAGACTGGGGCTAGATAGATAGATTTAAAGTTTGTCTACATAACGATGATGTCAAAACATGACATGAAGTACCAGTGCCGTGAATAACTCAGACCCAGTCAGGAGTGATGCACAATACATGATGTTTATTATAAAGGCAGGTGTAAATGCCTAGGGCCAGAGATGGTATAGGAAAGACTGATGGGAGCTGTCCTACCAGTAGGTGTCCAGGATCACCCCATTAAGACCACCAAATCACGGCTTCCCTTGTTCAGAGTCAAGTGGGCTCCCCCATCCTGCTAGTGAGTCAGACTGTAATGTTAATGGAATAGGAAGATCTTCCCTGAACTTCAATAGGCCTATGTGAGCAGATGTGTCCCCTTTTCCCTTGGAACAGGAGTTGTGTTCCCAGGTCTAAAGTTTCATAGGTATTTCAATCAGGACGTGCTGTTTTCACAGCTGTGATATATCTTGAGTCACATAGAGCCCATTGTGGGAGGAACTTGCCTAAGAGGAGCTTGCTTAGGGGAGGATTGCTTATAGGAAGGCTTTCATACCTTTTGGTACTAAGCTAATTAGGCACTGAGTCCCAGGGTTGTGATGCCTTCTGGTTCTGAGTCTATTAGTTGAAAACTATATATATACTGGGAGGTTGGTATTTTACTTTAGGGCTCACTCATGAGAAGGACTTTTGATTCCCTGGACAGGACCCTGAGTAGCCATTTGTTAACCAACCAACTTCCCCCCCCCCCCAACGATTCAGATATTGTATCTCTCCCAGTCTGGTGATATATGTAGGTTGTCGTATTATTCTGTTTAGACAGTTGGAGCTCTATCTATTGGATTCTTTCTTGGACACTCACTTCTTTCTACTTGTCTGTCTGTTGATTAAAGTAAGATCGATCGTTACCCCCTTTAAAGTTGCCTTTCCTTTAGACGAGCAGATCAAAGAACATGTAGTAGCAGGCCATCCTGGGCGTGCTATGGTGCTTTCTAATACACGGCCTTAGTGACCAAGCTGGCTGGTCTGCTCTAAGACTAACTAATCAATGAATAAAACCATGGTTTTTAAAATACAGTTTTAGGAAGGTGTAGCTATATGTAAGGGGAGGGGAGGGAAGCTTTATCTGGGCTACACACACAGTATGAGCTCAGATAGTGCCTCAGGGCCACCTGAGCTAATTTATATGAAACTTATGCCTAGAGGGTATAAGCAGTGGGTATGACTAGGAAACATATATGCTTCTTTATACTGAGGAGATATTTTGCTAAAGGGCGGTGGCATGCCTTGTAGTTACATTCAGACATAATAAGGGGGCTTTAGGGATTTAATTAAGTTGTGGAAACAGCTGACAAGATAACATCGTCTACTGCACCTATTGCACTGTTTGTAGATGTTTTCTTCCTCACATCTGATTGTCAGCTCTTTTGGGGAGGAGAGGGGTCATAGGTTACACAGTGATAATCAAACACATGTAAGCTGATGAGATCAAAAAAGCAAAGAATTTAGAGAAGAAAGCAAGATCCAGAAGGGAAATTTATACTTAAGGAAAATGACTCCCTCTGATCCTCCTTTTAACCACTGATGGACATTTGGCAATTATATAGCCTTTAAAATTTGCAAATCACTTTTCATATTATCCTGCAGATGGTCAATGCTAAGCTGACAGTGGGACTCGTGCATTTTTCATGGAAAAAAAAACCCTATATGACCCACAACCAGGAATTGGGGGTCTGGTCATAAGATCACAGATCTGTAGACGAAAGCAACATTAGAAATCAATTAGTCTGTCCATCTTATTTTACAGATGAGGAAATGGATACTGAGGTTTAGTGACATATCCAAGGTCATATAGGTAGGAAGTGTGAGAATCAGGGTTCAACTCAAGTTCAAGTCACAACTTCAAGGTCAGCTCTCTTTCCACTGAAAATCATCACATGAATATTGTATTCTTAACAAAGAGCCATTGACATATTTCTGTGGGGAGCTAAATGTACAGTCAAATCCTTTTTCATTTGATCTTTAGCCTTTAGGGAGGATGTTAATTATCTTTAAAGAACCAACTGAGTACAATTAGTAAATACCGGAGGATATTGCTAGCTGTGTTTTGATATTGATAAAAATTAGGAATCACATTGAAGGCCAAGGATAAACTGGCCTTTCTTTATTCCTCAAGTAATAAAACTGTCTCCAGGCTTTTGACTCAATCTGAGCAGGAATGTGATCTTGAAATGTGTTAAGAACATGTTCACATCTTATAAAGACTCCAAGGAAATTGCTGCTAGAGAATTTAGGCATCTCTGGAGATGGTGTGAATCATCTTTTAGCAACTTGGGAAATGTTTTAATCTTAATTCATAACATGTGCTCAGAATGGGAAGAAATAAAGAAGTAAATAGCCATTGAACCCTCAAGTCACTGAGCTTAATGCCATTTTCTGAACAATATTTTAGAATCAAGCATTTAAGAGATCATTTGGAAGGGCCTAAAATGGAATGAGGAAAACATTAGAAGGAAACCTGGATGTAAGCAATCATGCAAGTCATGTCACACTAACTTCACTCCTGCCACTGGGTTCCTAGAATAGAATTTCAAGGGAATTCAAGGGACATCTGGATTTCATTGTGACATTTAATAACATTTCTCATGATATCATTGTAGATAAGAAATATATGTAGCATGGGTGATCGTACAGTTTGATAAGTTTAGAATGTTTCACCTTCCAGATTGAAGGAGTATTGATAAATGTGTCCATGTTGACCAGATGGGAGATCACTGACCGAATGTCACAGGGCTTAGTACTCTGTCCTATCCTGTTCAACATTTTTTCGTTAATGACTTGGAAGATGTACCCCTAAAAGTTTGGAAATGACATGGAGCTATGGTAGATAGCTAATTTATTAGGCAATAGAATGAAGATCTAAAAAAGATTTAAGATACTGAAATGATGTGCCAAAGTTAATAAGTTATAAGACAAAATTGAATAGGAATTAACATAATCACTTAACATAGATTTAAAATAAAACCTTTGAAAATATAGGCTGAGGTAGATTTATCTAGGAGTTCTGACAGTCGACACTCATTCTGAGTCTAAAGTTGAGAAGCCAAAGGACTTTATGGGATTTTTAGGGTTCACTAATGAACACAAAGATGCAGAATAAAATAGTAGATAGAACTAATGGATTTGGAATAAGAAATACTTGCATTCAAATCTTGCCCCTAAAGCTTTCTAGCTGTGTGACCCTGGGTAAGTCAGCTAACATCGCTGTTTCAGGTAGCTCTGCAATCAGACATGCTTATTGGTGGAAGGAGTTCTCAAGTCACCCCCGTGCTGATGAAATCATAGATTCTTTATGTATTCTTCATAATAATAAAAATTGTATATAGAGCTTGAAGTTTGAAAAACACTTTCTTAAGAACAACCCTGTGAGGCAGGTAGGAAACATTTTACAGTTGAGAACAGTGAGTATAATGTCCAGAATTCCCTTGGCTGAGGAACCTTGTACCTCCCCCATATGAGAACAGTGGTTTTCTGCTTGTCTCCTACCAACTGGAATTACTCCAGCAAATTCTTATTCTTAGCCTCAGAGTCTAGAAATTTGATAGTGGCCTCTTTTTTTTTTTACTGTTGTAAGAAAGGTACCATCTCACATCTACCACTACCTGTCTCCCTTTCCCTACTTGAAGGAACATAGTCCTACTAGAAGAGACTCTCATACTTTCAGCATTTTGGGGGCGTCCCCATATTCACATAGTGGTCCAACACAGACCACTACCCCATAAGGGTGCCATCCAACGATTTCCACACTGTTCCTGCCCCCTCCTCCCTAGCCTATTCCCTACTCCCTTGGCATTCTTTTGGTATCTTTCTGACTACAGTAATTGAAAGGTCTAGAATGCACCTGACTGGGGAACCCTGTACCTCCCCCATGACTGTGGGGTGAGTTTGATGCCAAAGGAAAAGGCCAAGAGGCTCCAGATTGATTATAGGAGTTTAACCAATCATTATAATTACTTACAAATAGGAGCAATTTGGGACAATTCCCAGATGGTGCAGCAGATCCCTGCAAAAACCCCAAGAAAACCCAGTGGTAATTATAGAAAGAAAACAAAGGGAAATGGAGCCATAGGGTACATTACTACTGATTGATGAATATTTTGAATTTCTATGTAGTAATGAGGTCATTGCCAAGCTTGAGCAATAAGCCAATGTTGATGGGTAAATGCCCAAACTCAAGATTGTGTACTGGTCACGTACTGGACATGAATTCATCACTTGTCCATGTTATGACTTTCATTGGTCGCATTATCTATGATTTTAACACATCATAATGTCTGGGTTTCCACCTTTCACAGAGAGTAAGCTTTTCATTTTTTATTGTCTCATAGCTTTTCCCCAATTGGTACCCCACACTGAGTCTCTGAGAGATTAAATACTTGCCCCAGGTCACAAAGAACTGGATCGTGGCAAAAGTGGAAATAAATAAAGCAATTATTAAGAACTTACTATGTACCAGACACTGTTTCAAGTGCTGGAGATATAACAAGAAGATTGTTCCTATTGTTAACATGGACTCTGTAATGACTATACCAGTCTGTCAGAGTTATACAGCAACTAGCTGATCAGAAAGGCTTCTGAAACCCAAAACTGCTTGACATACCATTGATCCTTTGCCAATGAACTCTAGCCAAATTTGGAGATTCCTGTAGCTGCCAGAAACCACAGGAGCAGCCTTAATCAGTTTGAGACAATCTTGAGAAGAAACTGCATACTCAAGACCTTGTGAGGGGACTTTCTGAACATTCTGCTGCCTGGCTTACTGTGTCTACAGATGTCCTCTCCCTTAAGCCTCCTCCCCACCCACCCAAAAGCCTCTAGAAAGTATATTATCTACACCTTTTGCACTTCCTTTTGAGCAGCTTTGAACTCAGAAATAGGCTCTCTCTCTCTCTCTCTCTCTCTCTCTCTCTCTCTCTCTCTCTCTC
>NW_027185764.1:20606955-20607208 GCF_028583685.1 Petaurus breviceps papuanus
TCTCTCTCTCTCTCTCTCTCTCTCTCTCTCTCTCTCTCTCTCTCTCTTTCTCGGTCTCTTTCTCTCTCTGTCTGTCTCTGTCTGTCTCTCTGTCTCTGTCTCTGTCTCTCTCTGTCTCTGTCTCTCTCTCTGTCTCTCTCTCTCTCTGTCTCTCTCTCTGTCTCTCTCTCTCTCTCTATGTCTCTCTGTCTTTCTGTCTCTCTGTCTCTCTGTCTCTCTCTCTCTCTCTGTCTCTCTATCTCTCTCTCTCTCT
>NW_027185764.1:20607308-20628755 GCF_028583685.1 Petaurus breviceps papuanus
TCAAAGAATTTACATTTTAATGGGGAAACATAGAGGGGACCTGGAGTTGGGTACTTGGGTTTTCTCCAAGTTCAGAGCTTCCTCCCCATAATGCCTCTGGGAAATGTCAAGAATGAGTAAGACTGTTCTACTCTGGTTAGACCACAACAAGAGATTACGTCCAATTTGAGCTCCCATAATTTAGAAGAGACTTTGGCAAGCTGGAGTACATACAAGAAGAACTTGACCAGGAGGCTAAGATAACTTGAAATTGTGTCATCTGAGCATCTCCTGAAGAAACTGGAAATTCTTTGCCTGGAAAAGAGAAGCCTGAGGGAAAACACAACTGCAGACTATAAACATTTGAAGGGTTGTCATGGGGAAGAGGAATTAGAGTAATTCTATCTGACACGGGAGGATAGAACAACAATCAGTGGGTACAAGTTGCAAAGAAGCGTATTTTCAGCTCAACCTAAAGAAGAAGAAATAATTTTTTTTAACAAACTCCCCCAAAAGGAATGCTGTGCTTCAGGGACTAATTGAAGTAGAGAAAGACTAGTCACTTGTTGGGGCTAGGTAGCACAATGTAGAGCATTAGCAGGAAGACCTAAGTTCAAATCAGAACTTTTGACTCTTATTAGCCATATGACTTTGGGCACATCATTTGAGATCTGCCTCAGTTTAATAAGGTAAAATTGGGCAATAATAGGATCTACTTGATGAAGATTTGTTGTGAGGAGAAAATTAAATAATCAAATGTATTAATAATCAAATGAATAATAAATTATTAATAATGAAAAATAAACAGAATAAATAATTAATGAAATAGAATTATATTTAAATAATTTAAATCATAAAATTTAAGTAATATTTGGGAAGTGCTTTATAAACTTTAAACCTCTAAATCACTTCTTACTATGATTCATGATTTCTTTATGCATCTGAGGTTGATTCGATAGCTAAGGTCCTCAGATTCTCAATTAGGCAAAAAGAAAGACAATGATTATAATGATGAATGGAAAAGCAAATTAGATTTATGGAGCCACAATCTGGCATTCGTTTTCTAGTCACAAACAGTCCTTTGATCTCTACTCAGGACTTTTCATTCAAGGTGATCTTAACATGATATTTTAGAGACCCCATGACCCAGAGCTCCTGATGTACAAGATCTAATAAGACAAGTCAATTAAATTCAATAAATATCAATTAGGTGCTTACTATGTGCAGGACACTGTACAAGATGCTAGGGGTGCAAAGAAGCTACGTTCAAGAAACTTCCATTCTCTTAGAGGCAGATGGTATATACACATATAGACAAATTATAAGGTAGGATATGAGTGGAAGGGTAAGGAAAGGAGCTAGACAAAGATCTTTAGGAAAATCTGAGAAGGGAAAAAAAGATGGGGTTTGGGATTAAGGTTAGGAAAAGGGAAAGTTTCAACATGGAGGAGACATATAAAGGAAGCAGTTCCCCTGAAGAAAGAAAAGATTTTCACACAACCCAACAGGAAACTACTCTAGGCATGGAGGATTACATGATTACAGACATAGAGGGCAATAGGGGAAAAGGGAATGAAGAATAGTTCAACTTGAAGGGCATCCAGATTCTAGAGAGCCAGGGAAGTGTAGTGGCTACAGAGTTATTCTTAAAATCAGGAAAACCTCGGTTCAATCCCCACCTCTAACACATACTGCCTGTGCTTTTACTCCAGGCAAGTCATTCAAGCTCTTAGCAGAATATGATGGAAACAGTTGAGAATGTGGGTAAAAATCCAGTTTCTAACCTTACTACTTGTCTAAGTCACTCTCCCTTGGAATCAGTTTGATTATTTGTAAAAAGAAGGGAATTGAACTAGTTGAAGTACCTCCAATCTGTGAGTAATTTCTGTCTTAGTGAGAGGGCAAGTCTATTCCCTAGAAGGGAAATCCACCACCTTCATACTTGATGGTGTTAATAGGACAGAACAAAAATACTTGATAGTATCATAAAAGATCTGGGGATCAAGGGAGGAGGATGATGAGGATAGGATGAGGGGAGACCACTGGATGAAAGCTTAGCACTAGTTCAGGCTGGTCTGCAGAATCTATGCCTTGTCTAGATAGAGACATGTAGAAGCCTTCTGAGTCCTTATACCACAGCAAGAGATCAGACATGAATCTGAACCTGAAGACATGAAGTCTCAACCTGAAGCTTTTCTGTGAAAGGGGGTGAATGTTTTGCCAGCTTCCTTGAGAGTGTCTGGGAAAGGCATTGGGGTTCCAGATGGTCTTGCTGCCTCATGAGAAGAACTCCTACTATGTCTTTAGAGTGGATACCTATGCTGGGTGTATTGGGAATATTTGCTTTATGCATTTCTAAAATGTTTATTAAAATTTAATACAATATAGTTTTCTGGTGTCTTTTAGGAGAAACAGCAGGTGGAAGGGTGAGGGGAAGAGTTATCCCAGTAAGATGGGGCTGCAAGTCATAATCTGATTGGGTGATCTTTAGGAACCCCCTGTTTACTATAGACAGGCTTGGCCAACACTTACAAGGAAAGTGGAACAGAAGCCCCAAATCACTATAACACTTATTGAACCTGAGATAGACCCAGGCTGTGACTGACTGCCTCTAGTTTGGGGTCTGTATCCTGGGCCATCACCAGTCATCTGGACCTTTGTCTTGTGACTGAACATCAATGAATCTGGAGGGGAGTGTAAGGCTGCTCTGACTCACTTAAATCCAATTCATAAGCAAGTCAAGACATCACGCTTAAGATGCCACTGGTCCTCTTCAAGAATGAAGGATGAATAAACAATTGGTATTGGGTGGTGTGCATGATTTATAGCACATATTACTGAAAGACTAAGTTGAAAGAGTGGTGATCTTCAAGGCAAGGGACCTGGATTTAAGTTTCAGAGAAGATGCTGGTCTGCATTGATAGAGTTTCCTCTTTGGAAATTGTGGGATAACAAGAACCGTTCCTATTCCAGCCTATTGTTTACTTACTGAATGGGATCAGGTACTGCCCATAGCATTCTTCATAATATACACTTTTTAGTCTCTTCCTTTCCTTGGGTTCTCACTCTTTTCTTTCCCCAGGAACCTGTAGTAACCAAGCTGTCATCTCTCTGAATGAGTCCCTCCCAGAGCCTTTTTCTTTGTACTCCAAAGAAGATACAAGCTTTCCCTGAAAACAGTGTGCATACTCTTCTTTTTAAAGGCTTTTTCTAGGAGGTAGTGAGAAGGAAGAATGGGAATTTAAAAACAAGCAAAGAGAGTAGGTACAAAGAACAAAGGGATTTTAAATGTAAAGCCTGTGCCACCGAGCTAACCTATAGGCTTCTGGGACACACATAGCCTTTCTTAGAACTTTAAAGGTAGTCTTATTCAGAATCTCTGGTTTTCTCACTGGGGGTGGAAGTGGGGGGTACCTTTCCTATTTGTTCTGCAAAAGACTCCGTATCCAGAGATTTGGCCTTTATGCTTTAATTTTGGCATTTACCGATGACCCCCTCCTGGGATTTCAAAGTATCTAGTCAGGGAATTACCTTCTCTGATTCTCCCTTCTTATTTCCCTGAGTTAAGCATCCCCACATGGTTTCAAAATCAAAATCTTCTTATACAAGCTTCTTTTCCTGTTCAAATGATTGTTAAAGCCCCTTCAGACGTTAAATTTGTAATCCTGATTGTTTTGTTCTCTTCCCATCAAATTCCTTTTTGTACTCCTTATCTGAAGTCAGGAAGACTCCTCTCACTGAGTTCAAATCTGGCCTTAGACACTAACTAGTTGTGTGACCATGGGCAAGTCACTTAACCCTCTTTGCCTCAATTTCTAAAAAGAGCTGGAGAAGGAAACTGCAATCCACTTCAGTATCTTTGCCAAGAAAACCCCAAATTGGATTACAAGTAGTCAGACATGACTGAGAAACAACCAAACAACAACTGAACTCCTTAGTTCCCTTTAGAGAGAGGGTAATAGACTCCCATACCTCCCTGGACTTTCACTTCCTCATTTGTAAGGATAATACTTGATACTTGCATAGCAGTTGATCGTTTTCAAAATCCTTTCAAATCTATTACATCTCTTGGTTCTCACAACAATCTTGAAACATGGTAAGAGAAGGTGGTGTCAATCTCTATTTTGTAGTTGAAGAATCTGAGACTCTAACTGTAAGGTCAGGTCAAGTTTAGTAAGGTTTGGGATACCAAGATAAAAAAAACACAAAGTATACTACAAGAGAGTACAGCAAGCCCACTTTATTGAGGAGACACACTTAAAATAAAGAAGATCAAGAGGTATAAAGAAAAACAAAGTCAGGTCCGCTGGGGCCCCAGGTAGAATTAGGCACCCAAAATGGGTGAAGCAGGGTGGGTTTTTATTAGCATCTTATCTGGCTCAAACAAAACCAGGCACTGGGAGGTTGGAACTTAGATATGGAATACAGAAGAAAATTTAGCACTGTCATGCTATCACAGAATTCCTTGGGGGATTGGCAGTCAGTCAATATTCAAATTCCCCACCCTTATGGAAGGGGAGACTCTTAAAGTCTGTAAACATGAAGAAGTTAAACATCTTGCTAGGCCATATAGCTAGTGCATGAAGGAGCCAGAACAAGAATCAGGTCGTGGATTATGTCCAGAGATGCCTTCACTTGTTTAGAGATGCCTTTCCTTATAAAATAAGAAATTTGGGGGAGACAGCATTTCCTAAATGAGTTGACCTATAAGAATAGTCTATGGTTTTCAATATTTTCATAACCAATCAATCAAGAACATTTATTAAGCAGCTACTTTTTGAACGACACTCTACTAAATAGGAGAGATACCAACATGTAAACAAAACAGCTCCTTTTTTTAAAGAACATACATTTTAATACAATACACCAATAGAAGTATATAGAGGATATATAGAAAATACCTGCCAGGGAGTCTTAAGGGGAAGAGGGCATTAGCAGATAGAGGAGTTAAGAAAGTCTTCTTGTAGAAGGTAGTTAGCTCTTAAACTGATTCTTGAATGAAATGAAGGAGACATAATGATTTTGACACAATGTGACTTTGGAACAAACATACAGAAAATTAAGCCTATTTTCATCCAAAGTAAATACATAATTTAATTACATTAATAATGTAATTTGTCTAAGTGGTACTTGCTATAGTTTGTGAGTACAAAGCTAAGCTTCAATGTCAGGAGAGTCAGGGTTCAAGAGCTACTTTACAAACTGTGTGAACCTCCGTTTCATTGTCTATAAAAAGGGAATAATAATAATAGCATTTACCTCCTGGGATTGTGTGAGGATCAAATAAAATAATATTTGTAAAGCACTTTACAAACCTTAAATTTGGTTATGTATATGTAAATATGCAAATATATGTTATTATGATTAGTGGTGGTTCTGGTGGTGGTATTATTGTTATCATTTTTATTACCTCTGGCACATAATGACTGTGACTCCAACAATACCCTTAACCTTTCACCTCTAGCATATTACAGATCAATAGACCATTTTGTGGATAGAAGAAATTTTCCTAGAAGGGGACTACCTACATCAATGAAATCACAAGTAAAGCCCCCTAAATATTTTGAATAAAATATGAACATTAAATGGTTATTATGAAATTCATATTCTTATTATTTGGAATAGCAAATAGCCAAGGAATACAGTTTGGAAAATATGAGTTGGAAAACTTTCTAAGGTTTCTTCAGCTTGAAAATTCCTTGAGACTAAAAACTTCAAGAAGCCCTTGGTGTTGTCAGAGAAGCAGGGGAGAAGAAACCTATGGGGACTTTAAACAATAGCAACTAAGACTTTCTCAATGTTTTGAGCGATTGAAAGAAATCTTGTAGAGGTTTCCCCTTTCCCCTCCTCCTCCTTTGGAGGACATTTACTGAAGCAATTGGTCACCAAGTGGTTTTGTGGTCTGGCAGTTTTAATACATTTTTTACTCTTTTTCTCAGCTGGCTTGTCTATGGAATGTAGTTTATTACAATGGCAGATCACACTCTCCCTCAGAATGTGGGGATAATCTATTTTAATTTTATCTCCTCTGATATTCAGCTTTACTCCATTGTCAGGATTTGAAAGAGGATGGCTGTTCCCCCCGAACAGCCCCCCACCAAATCACTGAGTAAAATGTATAATTTCTCTCGATGAAATTTGATTTTAATGAGAGACCAGATCACAGGAGAGAGTAATTATTTAGATAGTATGCACATTACAGGTTAATTTAAAATCAGCTTTCAGGTCAATCTATTTTAATTATCTATTTCATCAACTGTTTTTGACTAGCAATTCAATAATTGTATTAGCATAAATGCTCCGCAATGTAATTGCTTTTGGATTTTCAGTCTTTGTGATGTCAGTATCAGCCTCTGCTCACTCCATTCACTGGATGTGTGTGTGTGTTTGTGAGTCTGTGTGTGTGTGTGTGTGTGTGTGTGTGTGTTAAGTAGGGGTGGATTTTTTTCCCTCCTTACTGATTGATTACTAATCAATGCTTCTCATGTGTTTTAGATTTGTGTGAAGGAGTCTTTGCTTTTTTTTTTTTTATTTAATCAGACACAACATCCAGGTTGGGCCTCCATCTTGAGAAAATGTTTAGTGGGTTCAAAGGCAAATATCTTCCTTCTAAGTTATCTTCATTGCTTTCCCACTGACTGCAGTTTGCCAATGTGTGAGCATGCAATTGCATTTAGACATCATTAGGCAGCTTGCTTGGTGTTCTCTGAGAAGCATTTCAGCAGCCTATTTTCCTGGATAATGACATCTTAGCAGTCCTGCTGAGGCCCTGGAGGAGGTTTGGCCCAGGACTAGCTGTCAAGTTCTTTTTCAATGAGAGGGAAGATCATTTTTCCCTCCCAGATATCACATTTAGACTCTAGCTTTGTTGAGGCCAGAGTCCCCCAGAAGGCACTGATGTTAAGAACTGACCCTTCACCATAGCAAATTAAGGAGGAGATTAATTGATGGCTGTTCCCTTACACAACATTCTATCCGTTTGCTTTCTGCAGTGGTTCACCACATCTGGAATGCACTTCCTTCACGCCTCTGCCTGGTAGAATCTCTCTCTCCGGAGCCATCTCCTGCACAAGACCTTTTCTGATGCTCTCATCCATTAGTGCTTTCGCCCTTTGAAAATCACTTTGTGTTACTGAAAGTCCATTGATTAGGAGAATGGCTAAATAAATTTTGAGAGAGTACAAAAATGAAATGGAGTATTACTAAGCCCCAAGAAGCAATGAACATGAAGAATAGAGAGAATATGAAAAGAAGCTTGGGAAGGTTTCTATGAATTGATGAGAAATAAAATATGCAGAACTAGGAAAAATGATATACAGAATGACATAATAAATGGAAAGAACACAAAAAAAATAGAAATTGAACACTGTCTAATCACAATGATAAAGCTTGGCTCCAAAGAAGAGATACAGGGATGCACCTTTATCCTTCTTTACAGATGTAGGATGACATGCATGAGGAATATGTATGTGTGTACACACACACACACACACACACACACACACATTGCTGTTTGGCCTGCATTTTAAAAGAAAACCAAAGACATCATGGAGTGATGTCTTGACTCCTTCATGAATTGGATTTAAATGACACATGATTTCATGAGGCTGTCACCTTCACTCTTTCTTCCTGAGTCATCAAGACTGGTGACAAGACAAAAGTTAAAACATCTGGCAATGGACCAGGATGCAGGGAATGGTCTTGGCATCTTTGCTGCCTGATCAGGTTCTAAGTGCTCCCTGGTACCCACTTTGGCCATTTTCATGGCCTTTGGAACAGATTGTTCTTATCTGCCCATTCTGCCAGGAGAAGTCTTCTTGTTTGGAACAGGCAGACCACTAATTCATCAGTGGGTCTGAGACATGTCAGTTACCTACAAGCTGATTTAGCTCATCTGCCAAGATGATTTACTGGGGTGTGGCTGCTTTGCATGCTACAACTTCTTGGAGCCATAGGTAAGAGTTGGGTGAATCAGGTGAACACCAATGGTGTCTGAGCAGCCCTGAAAAGGACTCAGTGAGCCCTCACACCAGAGATGCTAGTCCTCCTGAAAATCCCTACATATACACTACATATTTATATGTGCATATATGTGTATATATATGCATACATACAAACATAAAAACACACATATGTTGATATACTGGTTGTTTTAAATAAACTATTGTGATGGAAAGGCATCCAGGTGGCACCACAGTGGAAAAAGTGCCAGGTCTAGAAGACATTAGGCTAAATCAGGCCTCATATACTTACTAGCTGTTTGACCCTGGGCAAGTCATTTAACCCTGTTTGTTTCAGTTTCCTCATCTGATAAATGAGCTAGGGGAGGAAATGGCAAACCATTCCATTAACTTTGCCAAGAAAACACCAAATGGGGTCACAAAGAGTGAGGCATGACTGAAACAAATAAACAACAATAATTAACAAATATGATGGCAATGAATCATTGTTATTACCCAAATTCCAACTTTTCCATGTACATGAAGAGATGTTTCAGTGGCATAAGAATGAATTAATTATAATTAACTTGTGTATATATTGCATAACATCTTATATAGAAATTACTTTTGAATTTTTCTTTTTAATTGTCCAAACCTGTGCTTCTTTTAGTAAAGATAACAATAAGTAATAAGAAAATGTATTTAATACCTTAATTTTTTGCAAAGCACTTTACATAACTCATTTGATCCTCATAACAAACCTGTGAGATCGGTGATATTATTACATAAGTAATTACATTTTATTCAGGCCTTAGTGTTTAAGTTAAAAAAACAGTCTAAAAATGTGGCAATATAATACCTAGATATCAGTATTGTTGAGATCAAAATTGGGGTAGTAGGAACAAAGACTATCAGTATCTTAGAGTTGGAAGGACCATTAAAAGTCATCTATTCCAATACCCTAAGGTGTACCTTGGACAAGTAGCCATTAAGTCTCTGCCTAAACATTTTGTGTAATGGCGGGGGGGTAGGGTTGGGGGGCTCTTCTTGCCCTACAAGGCAACCCATTCTATTGTTTAATGCATTACGAACTGAGCCTAATCTACGAGGATTGCTTTATATATCATCAGACAAACAGTCCCAGCACATATCCCACTGAGCATAGCTGAAAGTACACATTTGCCACAATAACTAACTTTCATAAATGTTTAAAATCAGTTCTCTGGGGGAAGGAGGAGGAAGAAGAGGGAGGGATGCATACACAACACACTTCTAGTTTAATCTGCTTTATTAACATTTTAAATTAATTAATTAATTCAAATATAAATTAACATTCACCAATTCCTGAGGTATAAATGATTGCACTAAAAATTTAACAATCAGCTCTTAAGAACTGGTTCAAACTCATCCTTTAATATTCCTGCTTTCTTTCTCTCTTCTGCCAGAATTATAGACTTGTTTATTTTTTTTTTCTCATGGAGGATTTTGTGATTTTTTTTTACCATGCAGAAAATTTCTATTAATAAATCCCACTGTTTTATTAGTTTTGATCAAATCAAAATGCCTTCTCTGTTGGCCAGGATTTGTTGATCTGTTGCTATGACTCTAGGGATATGGTATGAGAATTGTTTTCTAAAATATTTGACATATAGCCTTATGGTGCTGCATTAACCTTAAAAACCAAATTTAATTGGTAGTTTCTGAATTATAAAATATTTCTGCTGCATATTTTTTGTTACTGGAGCTTGGACCTTTCTCCTCCTTTTACACTTCCCACTCCATCCTACTTTTTTTTCTTTCTAGTTAAAAGAAATGTTGTCTTTTAAGAGAATACACAATATTGGAATACTTGGAGAATGCTGTAAAAAAATCCAGGTTTTCCTCCTCACTCTTTTGACTGTAGGGGCAGCTGGTAACCAGCAGGGATTGAGACAATCTTGATTTTTGAACATCTATCCAATTACCTAAGGATATTCTTCAGTATGTAGGGGAGTTATTTTGGGAGAAAAGTGCTTTATGCACTCCTATTCCTATAAATGGGGAACACTCCTTCCAGGTGTTAGAAGGAGAATCCCTTTCTGAACCTGGAGCTGGTAACCCTGAGCCAAGGTTATATTAGGTTAGATTAGCAGGGGTTAGAGTGAGGCCAGAAGTTAGACATAGTAGGACACTACATAAAAGAAAGTACCCAGTCTCCTACAATATCACTAGAAAAGAGATAAGTTTATCTCTTGCCAGAAATTAAAAACAAAGGAATCATGAACCATCGCCACCATTGTAGTAGTAAAAGGTATACTTAAGACAGGAAAAAAAAAATTAATCTCAACAGAGATGAAAAGGAGAAGCTTTTGGTACTTCCTGATCAAGAGGCAATGGGGAACCCAAAACAAAGTGATGAAACTAAGATAGGAACTGGAAGGACTACAAGGTACCACTGGTCATGGACACCTGCAAGGAACTTTGGACAGCTTCAAGAGGAGCGACTGCTGGCAATGTCTGCTATTTTGTTGTTGTTCAGTCACTTTTTTTCAGTCATGTCTAACTCTGTGATCCCATTTGGGTTTTTTTTTTGGCAGAGATATTGAAATGATTTGCCATTTCCTTCTCCAGGTCATTTTACAGATGGGGAAACTGAGGCAAACAGAGTTAAGTGACTTGCCCAGGGTTTCACAGTTAGTAAATGTCTGAGACTGGATTTGAGTTCAGGTCTTCCTGACTCCAGGTCCGGAGCCTTATCTACTGTGCCACCTAATCAAGCAACAATAATACAATAGCCCCTCATGATCTGTTAAAGTATGTTGAGATGTTTTCCCCTACACTAAATGGTTCTAGAGCACTGTGCTTCTCTAGTTCTAAAAATTCTCATATGAGCCACCTTATACAAGTTTCATTCTTATAGAAGTTCCATAGATGTCCATTAACCCCTGTGGTCACATACAGGCTCAACTATCTTAAGTTTCCTCGTTCATCCTTGAAATGGCCTTCTGCATTCCATGCCCTCAAGCTCTCACCTAAGATTCTCAGTGTGTCTGTGTGGTACAGAGTCTAGGTGAAGAACAATGGAGTCACATGTGGATAGCAGTTAACTTTTTATTGTTGCTCCCAAAGTGAGTAGGAGAACAGAGGAAAAGAGGTAACAGTGTCCATTTATGGCTCTTGTTGTTCTCTGCCAAGGGCAGGGGAGACTCTAGGTCAAGAACCGCACATCTAGACAATCTCTAATGTCCCTTATTTGTCTAGGTACTATGATCTAGCAAGTCGTTAAATCCTAAACATATCAACAGGAGACTTACGGCAGACTGAAAAGACATAGGGTGCTTTGTGGCAGAAGTTAAGAAGAGGTTAAGGGGTCATTGGATCTCCAAGCTGGCTATGGATTGATTTCAGGGGTTCTCACTCAAATAGGCAGCCAGATGGTGCAGTAGAGAAAGGCCTAGGATCGGGAAGATCTGAACTCAAATCCAACCTTAGATACACTTATGAGCTGTGTGACCCTGGCCAAGTCATTTAACCCCTATTTGCCTCAGTTCCTCATCTGTAAAATGGGGACACACTGGAGAAGGAAATGTCTTGCCACTCCAGTATTTTCAGCCAACAAAACCCAAAATAGGGTCATGAAGAGTCTGATAGCACTGAACAACAAAAATGGAGAATGGGGTGAAAATATGTCTTTATTTTCACTCATCTAGTTAACCAGGTCTAGAGGTATCTTCTACAGAGAGAGATGCAAAGGTCATTTTGACTGATTAGGTATATTTTTCACTTACTCCAAGCCCAAAGCTCTCTTTATTATTTTCACATACTCCAGGTCCATAGCAATATTCCCGATGATTGAGACTGCCCTCATATGATCTCTGGAGGAGTGGAGTTTTGTGGTATCACTATTGTAATACTGATGTGTCCATGGTGTTTAGTAGTGATGCACTTAATCCTGTGGAAGCTGTTTGATCCTAAACACTCATTACTGAAGTCTGGAGATCATTTGGGGCCACAAACTGAGCCACAAACAAAGCCAAATTCCAGGAAGGATTCCTAGAGGGGTAGTTACATCTGAAACAAAAGGAGCTTTCCCTAGACCAAGAAGTACACACCAAATAGTCTAGGATGATTTCATCAAATTCCTCTGGTACCTTTGAACTGTGATATTGCTTATCATTTTCACAACACACTAAGAATACATCGAAAGGAGACTAAAGGGGAAAAAATAGAAAAGGAAAAAAATATCACTTGGGTTTGTGGCACTGCCAAGGCCCCAGAGATTTGCTTGGATGTTTATATTTTTGACAGATTCATGAGGAGTCACAGGAGGCTTCAATTAAACTTCAAACCAAGCACAAATGTGAACAAATGGATTTGCCAGAGTACGCAACTGTTGGCGATAACACCATCCTGAAACCTGTCAGAACAGTTAATGTCAGCATCTTGGCTCAGAGCATGCTGCCCACCTCAACGCAAGGGCCACTTCCAGCTCACCCCACTTTCTCAGGGTTCTCTTAATTCCCCCAACCAGGACTGTAGGTAGTTCTTCAGAATTCAAATTAATTAAAGCATTTACTAATCAGCTATTAGTGCCAGACACTGTATGAGGTATGTGTCGGAATGGAATAGAATAAGTTTTTATTAAGTGTCTACTAATATACTGGGTGGTGCAGCTAGGTGGTGTAGTAGATAGAATGTTGGTCCTGTAGTCTTCCCAGACTTATCTTCCTGAGTTCAAATCTGGCCTCAGACACTTACTAGCTGTGTGCCCCTGAGCAAGTCGTTAAATCCTATTTGCCTCAGTTTCCTCATTTGTAAAATGAACTGGAGAAGGAAATCGCAAACCCCTCCAGGATATTTGCCAAGAAAATTCCAAATGGAGTCACAAATATGTTAGGTATTGTGCTACATGCTTTGGAAATCTCTCATTAGATGCTCACAATCCTAGGAGATAGGTGCTATTCTCATTCACATTTTACCACTGAGGAAATTGAAGTAGATAGAGCCTAAGTGACTTGCCAAGGGTCATAAAAATAGTAGTTTTCAAAGGGTGGATTGGAACTCTGGTCTTCCTGACTCCAGGCCCAAAGCTTTCTTTTTTGAGCCACCTTTCTATATACCGCCTCTTTATATACAATGAACACGTTAGGTTTTCAGTCATGTTCAACTCTTTGTTGACGCAATTTGGGTTTTTCTTGGCTAAGATACTGGAGTGTTTTGCCATGTCCTTCTCCAGCTCATTTTACAAATAAGGAAACTGAAACAAACAGGGGTAAGTGACTTGCCCAGGGTCATACAACTAGTAAATGTCTGAGGCCAGATTTCAACTCAGGAAGATGCATCTTTCTGACTCCAGGCCTGACACTCTATCCAATGTGCCACGTAGCTGCCCAAACAATGGACACACAAAATCAAACATGAAAAAGTCTCTATCCTCATGTAGGTCATTTTAATAATTAGGGCATGGATTATTATATGATAAAACTGGGCATAAGCAGAACTAAGTGAATAATATAAATAATGAATGCAAACATGCACATAAAATTTTGTTATCGAAAAACAATGAAGGTCTTAGAAATGAAATAATGAAACCTATTTCTTCCATTATGCCAGGAGAGGGGGGAAACGACCACGTCAGCACAAAGATTCATCCAGGGCTCAAATTCAGTTCTTGTTACTTCTAGTCTATATACCATATTATCTTTGGTACCTCCCAAAAGCTACCTTGGGTTATCACACTGTTAACAGTTGGCACTTAGCCGTGGCTGAGTGTCTGAGATGTCTTTGTTTAGTGTATGGAGCTTTCAATTGGGCAGGTAAAGAGTTAATGGTAAGGGATGCTTCCTAACCTCTATTTTCCTTGCCTCCAACCATCTTCTTCTCATTGCCTATAGACCTCAGAGTTGCACAATTAGGTCACTTCAGGGCCAGAAAGAAATGTGATACAAACAACAGAAAAAAATACTATAGCCCTTTTCCTCCCAGAGCCTACAAATGAGAAAACTGAAGAATCAGGCAAACCTCCCAATATTTCCTACACAGTGCCTGAAATGGGAAAAACATAGCTCCTACAAGCTTTCTGCTGAGGCAGAACCAAAATGAACATGCAAATAAACAAAAACTACGAGGTTATAGGAAGCCTACTCTAACCTGGCCTTTATTTTTCTGAAAAGTCAACAGGTCACCCACAGTTATATTTAGCTATAAAATTTGCAATGGTCTTAACCTTTTTACCCTAGTTCTTCATTTTCCTTTCCTCCTCTTCTTTTACCCACCCTTTTAGACATCTTCCTCATACCCCATTCTCTAGAATCTCCCCTTTTTTTCTTCCCTTCCTTCATTTTTCCATATTTATTCACATTACACCCTCCCACATACTCTATATCCCAAAACTGACTCATTAATTCCCAAACAAGACATTCCATTCACCACTTTCATGTGCTCGTATAGGCTACCCCCTCCTCCAAAATGTATGAAGCATCCTCTTTCCTTCTTTCTAAGCTAAGCTAAACCTCAGATCAAGCCCTGCTTCCTGTAAAAGACTTTTCTTTATTTCCCCAGTATCTGTCCTGCAACTCTTATTTTGTTACAGACGTCTTGCCAATCAGGCTCCCATCTTGGAAGCCTATGGAAAGAGATTATCCTGCTTCTGGAAATGCATGATGATGCAAAATAGAAAGGTCCAGGTCATACTTGCAGATAAGTTGAATAAAAACCCTGAGAGACAGAGTTTCTACGTAATTAATAATCAATTTATTAATTAGGTTAACTAGCAATCAATAGACGATGGTCAGTAGTTTCTCTTAGTAGTTAAAGATGCCAAGGAAGACCCTGAGAGGTTTTAAATCCCTTTTTAAAGGGGATGCTTCCCAAAAGTGAAAATCAACCCTGATTGGTGGACATTTAATTAGGAGGTGGGCTAAAAGTCTTTAGTTCCTCTTGGTGAGAATGTGGCTTAATTATGAGACTCAACAGCCTCAAGGTATCTGGTCAAGGGGAAGCCACCTGTGTCTGAACATCTCTAACCAGTTTTCTCCTATGTGAGGTAAGTTGACCTAAACTCTATGAAGGGGAACAAAGGTTGGAGGGGGGCAAATCTTATCACTCAAACCATGTCCTTCAGAGGCTGACTGACCTTTTCAGGAGTTGAGTTTCAACAGAAATAAAATGAAAAGAGTGAATCAAAAAGTAATAATTAATTATTAATATAATAGTAAATATTAATTTCTCTCATAGGGAATGTTCAGGTAGTCTCTATTTCTTGTGTGCTTATTTTGTGGTGAAGGAAAAGCCTTTTGTTGACTGACGAGCCAGAACAGAGGGTACATATTAAAGGAAAAACTTACTCTCTCCTTCTTTCCTGCTGGTCGTGAAGTGTAGAACTGACTCTGAGCTCTGGAAGGCCCATGGAAGGTAATGCACCTATCTGCCCCATTGGACCTGCCTAGGAGCACATAGGGTCCTAAGTAAACCCATGTCCGGAATTGGGCCACTTCTGCTTGCATCTTCTTTCCTTTAGTACAGGTCCTTGTGAGACTCCAAAAGGTCAGAGAAGTATAAACCCAGTGCCAGGAATCCATACTAGGGTTTGCCACCATCTAAGACTAGCATACCAGAAAATTTATGAGGAAAGACCTGCTTGAGTGAGTAGAGAAGTATATTCACTTTGTAGCTGAGATGCTGAGTGACTACAGCAAGGGAGGCTATTTCACATTCAGAAAGGAACTCGCTGGTGTGACTCCTTTGTAGTAATCTCTTAAACTTGTCCTCATTCTTCCAGGGACTGAAGTGGTAGAGGAGAGAGCATGACCTTGAGTCATGGGGTTAGTTTTGTAATTTGGGTCTTACTATTACTTTTCATGAGTAACTTTTTGTAAAATGTAATTGATGTTAATTGATTGATGAATTTTGAGAAAAAATCAACTGTTTATATTGATTGTGGGGCTCCAATCTATGGTGCCAATAATATTAAAGGAACATTAACTAGTAACTGATATTGGTGAGGAAATACAACGGAATTGGGGGCTTGGATTGATAGAAAGGCAGCCCAAATCCTCAAAATGTACCTTTAGAATCCTGAGAGGGAAGACTTAACCACCATCTGGGGCCTATCCAACTTGCCAGTTTGAAAGAGTGGACTTTCAGCAGAGTTTATGAAAATTATATTTCTTATTTATTTTACGTTTTTCACTGATTCATTGTATACATTTTATTTCCCTAGGTAGAATACAATCTCTTTGAAGACTATTTTCATTTTATCCATGTCCCCATTACCTAGCCCAGTGCTCAGACACAAATAGGTGCCTAAAAGATGTTTCTTTTCTTTGCATGGTGAATTAAATGATTGATACCACCCTTTTTCTACTACCCACTACGTCTACAGTGTATGTCCCAATATGTGTCCACTCAAAAACCAAAATTTTAACAGAAAAAAAACCCAGAGCGTTTCACTATAATGAGTGAAAATAGGTTGACTAATGATAACAATCATCATCAATAAATACTTATGAAAGGTCTGGCTCTATATTCCACTATACTGAGCACCACAGGTTCCCCCGACAAAATCTCTTCCAATTCTTGCTAGCAAACAAACATAAAAACAAAGAAATGTTAAAAAAAAGAGCTGATTGTATTATACTTATTTTTTATCCTCTTGCTCAATTTCCATCAAAGTCATTTGTTTATGCCTGTTCTATTAGGTGCTACTGAAATACTTTACAGCTAACCAACCTTCATTTCTGTTTGCTGATAACCTGCAGCCAGTAAATTTTTTCTCCTTCCCTAATGAATCCCCAAGTCTGGTAAGTCCCTCATTAGGGCCACTTATCAAATTGTGCTTCTTGGGTGTCACTGTATGTGAAAACAACCTTGCCTTGAGCAGCCTAACTTGCAATTAACATAAAACTACAACAACTAATAAAATGACTGTAAAGCATTTTGTGTGTTAAAAAAGTGGGATGTAAACACTAAATAATGAGAATAATTATGCAAATGAGTTCCTTCTCATTTCTATCCCAGAGGAAGGATAAAATTGTGGTGGTTATATCTTATATATTCTGCCTAATAGGTGGTATAGTTGGGAGAGTACCAGGCTTAGAGTCAGGAAGATACATCATTCTGAATTCAAATCTGTTGTCAGACACTAGAATCAGAAAGATCTGAGTCCAAATCAGAAACTTTCTAGTTGTGTGACCCTGGGCAAATAATTTAATCCTGCTTGCCTCAGTTTCCTCATCTGTAAAATTAGCCAGAGAAGGAAATGGAAAGTCAATCCAGTATCTCTGCCAAGAAAACTCAAAATGTGGTCACGGAGGACTGGTCAGACAGAACTTTAACTACTCAGTAACAACAACAAAAACAAAAACTCTGTGTGTGTGTGTGTGTGTGTGTGTGTGTGTGTGTGTGTGTGTGTGTAGGTAGCTAGGTGATGCAGTAGATAGAATGCCAGGCCTGGAGTCAAGCAGACCCATTTTTGTGAGTTCAAAACAGGCCTCAGACACTTAGTAGCTGTATGACTCTGGGCAAGTCACTTAATCCTGTTTGCCTCAGTTTCCCCATCTATCAAATGATCTGGAGAAGTAAACAGTAAACTATTCCAGTGTCTTTGCCAAAAAGAAAAACCAAATGGAGTAAAAAGACTCAGACATGACTGAAATGACTGAATAACAACCATAATCAATGCCCTATACTAATAAGAAGGTTCTGGGGGAAGTTAGGTGAATAGAGCACTGGCCTTGCATTTAAGAGGACTTGAGTTCAAATCTGACCCCAGACGCTTAACACTTACTAGCTGTGTGACCTTGGGCAAGTCACTTAACCCCAATTGCTCTGCCTTCCCCCCTCCAAAAAGCAGCAAAAAAAGAAGGTTCTGCTTTGTTATTTCACGTTCAGTTCAGTTTTAGGACTTACTTAAGGTAGGTAAAGTATCCAACTCAGAGCCAGGATGACCTGGGTTCAAATTCTGCCCCTGATATTTGTTAACTCTGTTACCCCAGGGAAGTCTTCTACTCTCTCTAATTCTCAGTTTCGTCTTCTGTAAAATGAAGGAGTTGAATCAGATGGCTGGTAAAGATTCTAAACCTGTCATCCCTGGAGGGGTTCTTAACCAGGGATCTGTATTTGAATTCAACTAATTTCATTTTAAATCCTATGTATTTTTTTTGCATTTGAAAAATTCTTCTGAGAGGATTCCATAGACTTCACTAGTCTACCAAAGGCATCTGTGATACCAAAAGAAAAAACAAAAGGCTAAAAAAACTCTTGCTTCAGACTGTGGCTGAATGCATCAACATAGAAAAGAATAGAAGTGAGGTAGGGAAGACGACTTCATTTCTTGATCTTACCTTTGTCTGGTGCCTTCTCCCCTAAACACTTATCTACATGGGACAGCAAAAAAGAAAGGAATGGAAAAATTAAAAAACCATGAATCCCAGGGTTATTAGGTAGCTATGGGACAAATATCCCTTACGTGGACAATGGCCATTCTTATGCAGATTAAGAAATTAAATTTAGGATTCCCTAGAGGTTACTACCTACTGTAACCTAGGGTGAGGTCTTTGACAGAAACAACTCCCAGGAGCAGGAGTTGAGTCCAAAGAAATGGTGAAATCTGAGGGCAAAGTGGGAAGGCTCTAATATTTGATGTAAAGGACATTATGTCTAAAGCTTATAATCTCCTGCTGAAGATGGCCAGCACTCTAAAAAAATGCTACTTCACTTTGAAAAAAAAGAGGAGAAAGTTGAAAATGTTTTTTGCAAATTCAAAAGAAGGGGTGTGATCTTCTAAAAAAAAATCCCATAGCTTTAAACTAAGAGACCACAGCAATGCTCCCTTTTCTCACGAAGAAAGAGTCAAGGATTTCAGCTGAGCCAAAAGTTGGAAGTAGAGAAAGGTTCACCAGTGGAGTTATAGCTAAAAGAAAGGTGTTCAGCTGGGCTATGTCCAGAAAAACTCTATCCAGTATAGGAACATGCAGCATGCAGCTGAGAAGAAATCATGTGTCAAACACAGACTTGAAGGGAATAGACCCGTGAGGAGCCATAAGAAGTCATAAGCAAAAGACTCAATTTCAGAGATCTGAGCTAACCTGTCACATATGTGCATGACCTCATTGTCTCCCTTCATTTGCGTGCCCTGGCCATATATGTCCACTGTATGTGAGCTTTTTAACACTGATGGTATGTGTATTCAGGGGAGGGTGTGTCCTGCATTTAAGTCACAAGTGTTTTATTTCTGCTTCTGTTATGATGTCATTTCATCAAATGCTTTTTCTCTGCACTAGTTGTGTCCGCTAGCTATCTTCATTAATTGTTTTTTACTAGGTTAAGTTTTCATTAAATCAACAGAAATAAGAACTGGATTTGGAGAGAGAATGCTGAATGACCAACAGAGGGGAAAGAGGGGGTAGTGGAATCATTCTAGGTGAATGAAGGGACTCAATTAGTATCTCCAGGGCCTCCCTCTAGTTCTGGGGGACTAGATCAACCTGTGAGAAGACAGACAGAGAGGATGTGCCAGAATAAAGGAGAATGTAGGATCCTCCAAAGCCTCTTTCATTTATGAGGGTTTCAAAGAAACATTGAGGTATCTTCCTTATCTTTATTCAGCTTCCTAAACATGTGCCCTATGTCTCAGGCAAAATCCTTGGGAGAATTCTATTGAATGTAGACACAGTTCTCCTAAATGCATTTTTGTTATATGCAATTCCACTGGAAACTCCTTTTTCTGCTTTGCTGGAGGCAGGAGGGAAGGGATAAGGAAATTGATGAAGAATTTCTCTAAAAGCAGGGCTTGCATCAGTATAAAGTCTATGGTACTGTTGTGAAGAGAATAAGAGTGAGACCGACACCTGGCTTTTAGATAATTTAAATGTGGATTTATTGATCAAGCATGCGGCTGCCCAGAGTACACACTCAAATGTATTGGGGTACAGACTGAGTTTATAAAAGTAAAAACCACAAAAACCACAACTGGGGAGGGGAGCTAGCATAAGCAGTGACATACAGAAGCCAAGAACAGCCATTGGTTGCATCTATAGCTAAGGGCTAATTTGGAAAACATGGTGCAAGGGAACAATGACGTGATCAGCATCCTTCCTAGAACAGGGTGGAGGGCACAGGGGCAGTGGAATTCTCCAAACAGGCTGGGGTCATGGAACAGGTCAGGGTCATGTTCTGGGTGAAGGGTGTGGAGGACCTTGCTTGGTCAGCATAGACTTGCCCCATGATCTCTATACAGGCTTGCACCATAATCCTTATACATGCTGCTGATTCAAGGCTTACTGATTTAGCAGAGTACTAACTTAAGAAAAGATAAGGGGCCAGGACTATGCCTTGGGTAACTCTTACCCAGGACTACTGCTTTAAGCTGTTACAAGCGGTTACAGGGTTTATGATAAAAGAGAAGACAAATATAAAGGGGCTTAATGGCGGCTTAGAAGTGGGCTCCAAATCAGGTGGCATGTGATTTGGGTTACCTTACAACAGTACTGGACTCCTCCACCAAGAGCATGTAATTTGTGGCCAACTAGTGCAGGGGAAGTACAGCTTAAGGCTAAGCAACACTGATGTCCAGAGGGTGAGAATGTGGAAAACATTTCCCTGTTAGAGATCATAGTCATACCATCAGGGCCAGCCAGGAGTACATCCTTGAACTCCACAACCTCCTATAACACCAAGCAGCTTTACTTCTAATCATAGCCCTCCTGTGGAACCAACAGAAAAGGGAAAGTAGAATTGGCACTGGTTATACATTACGAAGTCCCCTGTCTTTAGGTAGAAATGACAGGTGGCATTGTTATCTACAGAGTCTAGTCCTTCTCCAGGGTTTTAGGGCCCCCTAGCACTTTCAGGACTAATTGGATGGTCCCCCTGGGCAGGAGTGGAGGGGGGTATGTGAGGACTCTAATCTGGGAGGGTTCCAGTGTAGGTACAAGAAAGGCTTGGTTTCTCAACTGCATAACTATTAGCACATGGACTGGGGAGAGGTAAGTTACAGTTTTATGAATGTGGACCCATGTCTACCTTGAACCTGGGATAACTGGCTCTGTGGGGACCAAGCAAACAAGCTCTAATTGATTCACCTTGGGGGACCACCAAGACTCATGGAACATAACTTCTTCTGCTAAGGACCTCGCAATCCAGCAAGGGGGAAAGGGGACATGTAAAAGTAAGTTTTATGCATTTTAGAATGTTGTGCATATGTAACAGCAGTACAAAGACTCTGGAATGACAAATCAAAGGAGGAAGAGACCATTGTCAGTCAGAGAGATCCAAAGAGACTTCATAATAACTAATAGTTAGCACTTATATAGTACTTTGGTGTTTGCAAAACACTTTACAAATATTATGTCATTTTATCCTTAGAACAACTCTGAGTAGTACTATTATTATCCACACTTTACAGATGAGGAAACTGAGGCTGAGGGCATTTAAGTGTCTTGCCAGGGGGTCATCATCCAGTAAGTCTCTGAGGCTAGGTTTGAACTCAGGTCTTAGTCCAGCACTCTATCCCCTGCACCACCTCCAGCTGTCCTCGTGTGTCCATGGA
>NW_027185764.1:20628765-20649309 GCF_028583685.1 Petaurus breviceps papuanus
GAGTAATAATGAATCATTAGGTTTCTAAATTTCCTAAGATAGGTTTTTGAGTTTTGTTTGGTGGCTCAGGTCAGTAAGCTATGAACCCATCAACGATGAAAACCTAAGTCTTTATATTATCATCATCATTGACTGGAATATTTTGGACTGAATTCCATTTATATGATCAATGTTTCCCAACACAAAAGTCATAGCTGTTTGCATTCAAGGCTCTAATCTGCTGGGTCCTTTAGGAAAACATATTGATTTGAGTTCTTCTGTGGACCAGAGGGGTTTAGGAATGTGACTTAGAATGATGGGGGTGGGCACAGGAGGGAGGAAGGATGGATTGGACATTCTTTCATTTTGTTGCAATGACCTTGTTTTGTTTGTAGTCAGTTCTGCCACACTATCTATCTCCTGGCAATAGTAATTGTCCTGAGCATGATATGAACATCTTTCACCTCTTGGATTCCCTGCTGAGACAACCTCTCAATTTCTTCTGCCCATGGCAAATTCTCCCTTCCTCCTATGTCCAGAAATCAACTCAAGTAACCTCAACGCAGCAGTCTTGGACTGCCTTTTAATCCATTTCAGAATGGCTTGCGGGTCCCTCCTGTCAATCTAGATGCTTAATTGAAAGAAAATATGAAGTCCTAAACTCCTTTTCTTTTTTCCATTCCTAAAAGCACTATATTGCTTTCTGGCCCACTCTTACTCCTTTTCAAAAAAGCATTTCTTCAACAATGCTTAAAAATCAGCAATAGCTAAAGTCTCTCCCTCTCTGCCTCCCATTGCCTGCTGTTTCTTCCGACAGTCCCGCTCCCTAGCTGCCTCCCATTCCTTGCAGCCTAGAGATGAATATAGAAAAAAAAAACTATAGAAGCAATCTCTTCTGAGAATGGGAGAAGGAACAGGGGAACAGCAGGAAGTTTGAAGCCTCTTGTTCCTAGACTTGTAAGGAGTTTTGTTCCTTAAGCATTTTATAGTGGCAGGAAATTGGGTAGGGAAAAAAAAAAACCACTGGGGGATAGAAGGGGGTAGGGGAGTAGAGGAGGTGGGAGATATCTTTCTCCTTTTCTCTTCATTAAATTCCCTTTGGGCCCTTTAACAAATGTGGTTCCATAAAGGTTTAATCTACTGGGCATGAAGTAAACTTTTCTTCCCAACCAATAGGGTCTAGAGGAGAAAGAGTTACCAGTTGGGGATAAAAAATAATGCTCTGTCTTTTTATTTGCAAAGCCTTTCAATTGTTTTAGAGTGCTGGGTCCTCATAGCAGCCCTGTGAGATAAGACAGGTATGATTATCCCTATTTAGCAGAAGGATGAAGAAACAGACCCAGAGAGGTGTAATGATTTACCCAAGCGCCTTCACTCTCTTATTCATCCAAAGCCATGTTTCCCTTCTGATCCCATAAAATTCAAATTTGCCAGTCAGTGAATAAGTTTTTTTTTTTTAAAGATACTGATTAGCCTGGGTACTTCAGCACAATGTTGTTCTTGCTTTTAATTTTAAAAAATCAGTTTTAAGTTCTCTTCTTCCTTTACTCTCTTCATGCACCCCCACCTCCCACCCCCCGTTGAGAAGGCAACAAATACGATACTGAGTTATTGTTGCTGTTATGTTTCTCCTTCATTTTTAAAGAGGTCAGTGGCATCAGGGAAACAATGACATGACATTGACTTTCATTTGAGTGAGGGAGGGCTGTATAAGGTCACCAGCCTTACTTTCTCCCCCAGAACCATCTGGATCCAGTGGCCAGATATTCATCAGAATGGCTGGAGATGACCCAGGATGCAATAGGAGACCCTAGAAATCCTCGATAAACATTTATTAAGTACTTATTGCATGCCAGTCACTGTGCTAAATGCTGGGATTACAACACAAAGAATAGCAAAAGAGATTCCCTTCGCTCAAGGAATTTATAATATAATGGGGGAAACAATATGCAAGCAGCAATAGAGAGACAGACAGGTAGCTAGATGGCTAGATGGCTAGATAGATAGATAGATAGATAGATAGATAGATAGATAGATAGATAGATAGATAGATAGATAGATAGATAGATGACAGTATAAATTTCCAATAATCATCAGAAGGAAGGCACTACAACTAGGGTGAAAACTAATTAGCCACAGAGCCAGATCTCTCAGCTCAGGTGTCTGCCTTCTGTATACTTTCAGGCAGGGTCTATCTACCCAGGCAAAATGAGACTTTCTTTTTGTCTGGACTCCTGAGTTCATGGAATCTGTCAGTGAGTAAACCCCCTCTACCAATGCAGACTTTCCCCTGTTCTTCAAGTTGTCTTAGAGTTAGAATGCCTCGCCCGGGGTCCACAGACCTCCAAGGAGCCCATGAATAAATCTATCAGGGGGTCCATGAAGTTCAATGAGAAAAACAATTTACATCTTTAATTTTACCAATGCTTTGTTTTCTTTATTATCCTATATATTTTATCTTTATTTTATGCATTTCAAAACTATATTTCAAGAAAGGGTCTATATGCTTCACTAGACATGGGACTTCATCAAATAAAAAGGTTAAGAATCACTCTTAAGAGTATTAAAAGCTTTTGATTTTCTTTTATTTTTCCCAGTTAAGGGAAGGGTGGAGGAGATGGAAAGAAGATAAAATTTTGCTAGTTGAAAAAATAATCATTAAGGTATTAAGAGGTTAATTGACTTGTCAGAAGCTTATGTCAGGTTTTTCTGACTCTGAGACAAGTTCTGTAGCCACCATACTATGATATCTCTATTAGGATCTAAACTGAAAAGAAAATAGTTTTCCTAAACCTACAGGTGAGGGATAAAATTCTTTTGGACCAAGATTAATTCTGCCTCTATAAGAGCAAATTCAGTAAGGTGGAAATTCAAGGACTTGTTTAAAAAAAAAAGAACTTTGAATGAAATGAATTTTGAGTCACTTTGCTTGCTACCCCTCTGAAACTAAAGGGGAACACGTAACAAACCTGTTAGTTCAAAAAACCCAAAGATCATGCTAATTATTGGCCAACTCCAACTCTGGAGCTCAGTGAAAGTCTTAATGGGAAAATCTTGCATTATAAACCCAGAGAAAAAAATGCTTTAATTAAGATGAAATTTTAATGTGCTGATATTAAATTAATTAGATTTTTTGATAGTTATTCAGAGCAGCCTTCAGGCACTGGTTCTTGGAGGCCTCTGGAGTACATAGGAGTACAGTAATCATTTATTAGAGATGGGAATGAGTTAAGGTATCTCACTAAACCACACATATTGTATGATGACATTTACTTAATGATGGGACCTGAATCACCCAAAATAGTCCTAACCATTCCAGAAAGGGAGATTACACATCTATTCCTTCACTGCACCAAAAATGCTTTTCCTTCTAGTAATCCAAACCTAATTTTAAGGTCTAGTTCAAAACTCACCCCTTCCACAAAAGTTTCCCCATCTAAACTCAGCCCATAATAATCTTTCCCTCACTGAAGTTCCCTAAGTACTTTAATTGCCTTAAATTGCTCTCCAGTCTTTTCATATCTATCTGCCTAAGTAGATTCTAAGTGTTACAACATTCTCAAACATACCCTTATGGTGATTGGGTGGTGGTGGGAGAGATATCATTGCAGAAAGAGAGCCTGTGCTTTATCTAAATAAAGTGGGTGCGAAGGGCCATACCTCACTGGAGTAGGAGCCCCAAGTAATTAAAGGTTCCATAGACTAGTGGATAGAATGTCAACCTTGGAGTCAGGAAAAACTGGGTTTATGAGTTACTTCTGACACACCAGCTGTGTGACCTTGAACAAATCACTTAACCTCTCATTACCCCAGGCAACTCTCTCAGACTATAAAGTTGCATAGCAGGTGTTGATCTCCATTGGTAGAGGGGTATTCCCTCTTGGGGAGTTTCCCCAAAACAATGAAATTATAGGTATGGTTTGTTAAAAAGTCCCTGAGGAAGGTGTCAAAGACAGACACAGCACCCAAAATGGAAGGAGACACAAATGGGAGGAAACATAACACTCTGCACTCTAGGATGGTGTCCTCTGGGTTATGGGACCAGAGGATCAGGAGAGTCATAACTAGCAAGTGAATCACTGGCAGCAAACACTGGAAAATTTTCCCCTGGGGCAAGTAATAGTTTAAGAAAATCCTGGGATGCTGACATTGGTGGATAGAAATCCTAGGAGTAATCTGAGGTGGGGGCCCTGTAAGCTTCATGTTGAGCTAATCATCACTGCCAACCTCTGTTGTTTTTGCCTTCTGGCAAAACTCTCAGCACCTTCTGAAGGGATAAAAGCCTGAGAAACTGACAGAATGTAGTCACACCCTCAGTTAATGCCTCCTCCTCCATCAGATTTTGTCTGTCTTTATAGTTTTCCTTAATTGTCCTTGTTGAAAATGTGTTTTTTCCCCAACAATTCTCTCCTTCCTGAAGTTGTGGAGTTCTTACACCTATTCCTCAGGCCTTGCTTCCTGTAGTCTGTTCTCTTAAGTCTCCAGTGTTAGATTAGCCCTATATCCCTGAGAAGATGACTTTGAGACATTGGAAAGAGAGTATGATTGGGCACTAGTTTCCAACTTAACATCTCAGTCTCCTGAGCTCCACTTTCATCTATTGAACTCATTTTCTTCAGTTTCTAGTCTAGCCTCTGAGAGATTAGTCATAAAAGGGCTGCTATGTGGTTCTCTAAGGCAATGCTGGGAGGGGTCCTCTAAGAAGCCTTTCCACTTGAGTTACTTCTCTAGCATTTTCTACCTCCTTCTAATGGTTGTCTGTTTTCTCTGAGTTTTGATGTGAGTTCTTTGACTTTTTCTTCTTTCTATGATGTATGAACTTAGTACATTTGGGAGTCCTTCACTTATATTGCTAGGTATCCTGGGACTGGTTCCCACAATTGATGTAATGGACCACTGGGACCCAAAGGTTCAAATTACTTTAATAAATTACTTTATTTAATTTACTTTAATTACTTTTATAAATTTTTTTACAATTACTTTAATAAAAATATATTCAATGACCATGTAAAAGGAACTTGTTAGGGTTAGACTCAGAAGTTCCCTGCTATATCTATGGAGAAATCTTTATATACCCCTGTCCCTTAAAACGCACAGGAGGGTTTCAGGTCAATCCCCTTGGGTTAAAGCTAACTCTAGAGGCCTCAAATTCATTCCATAGCCTTCTGGTTCATGATACCCTTGATTAATGATGTAGGTATGGATGGGTTGACTCGAGCTGAGGGAGGTCTAACTAGTATCCTGACCCATAAAGTTTGGTGCCAGAAAGAAGCTATCCCTAGGATTTCTCTTATTAGAAGGACCTGAATTCAAATGTGACTTCAGGCACTAGCTGTGTGAACCTGGGAAAGTCACTTAAACCTGTTTTCCTCAGTTTCCTCATCTGTAAAATGAGCTGGAGAAGGAAAAGGCCAACCACTCCAGGAACTTTGTCAAGAAAACCCCAAATGGGGTCACAGAAAAACTGAAATGACTCAACAACAACAACATATTCCAGAGAATCCTGCCATAGGCCCCAGTTGACACTTTCATGATATATGTTTTGAATTCAGGTACTGCATTTGATATCTATTCCTATGAAGTTTCAGCTTATTCAATATGGCACACTATTCTAGGCTTTTGGGCCATAAATCTGCTATGCGACATGTGATTCTTATGTCATATGCCAATTAAATAAGCATGTTAATTATGCATTCATCAGAGTAACTAATAAAAATGATGAACAGAATAGAATCAAGGATAGAGCCCTGCAGACTTCCCTAAAGCTTGATATCAATCCACCATTAATGACTCTAGCAATTCTAAATCCATAAAAGTATGCTATTTATCCAATACACATTTCACCATTTTCTCTATAAAATATTATGAGAAGCTTTGGCAAATGCCGTGCTAAAATCCACGAATAATGTTTTCAAGGCCTTCCTCTGATCTCTTGTTTTAGTAACCCTGTCAAAAAAACATGTCACCCATGCTTCATTAGCCTAAGTGAAATGTGGCAGCACATCATTTGACAATAAATTTTGTGAAACTAACTGCAAAGGTGGGTTTGCTCTTTCTTTGTCCTACCCGAGACCATAAGAAGAACAATGAGAGGCCTCATACATCTTTATTTACTATGTAATGAATTGTGGAGCAGAAATATAATTAATGGCTCTGAGATAGGTCAGCACTAGGAACATTAATATCTTTGAGTTAAAGTAAATGATGTTGCCTAGATTGCAGGTCTCTAGGAATCTTGTTATATTTATCAACGGTGGAGATGTTTATCTCCTGGGTCATGAATGTCCTCAGGATCACAGATTTGCTGAAAGGGGCCTTAGAAACCATTAAATCCAACCACTTCATTTTATAGATGAGAAGTTAACTGATTTGTCCAAGGTCACCAAGCTAATAAGTCTCACAGGCTGAAATTGAACACAAGTCTTCCAGACTCCACGTGCTATAACTGTATTAGCCCAGTCTCCTGACAGGAAGTCAGAAACATCTCTTTGATAGCAGACCACTGGATGGAGCTACTAGGTGTTTCTAATCTATCTCCACAGTACTCGAACTTGGAAAAGTGCACAAAGTACAATTTACCACCTGGGGCCAGGTCCAGCATCAGTGCCAAAATACCCTCTGAGAATTGCCTGTATAGACAGAAAATGTTGGCTTAATGAAAAAATAACATGTTTTTTTTTTATATTTACATTCACTAATTCTTTGTATTCACAGAGAATGCCAATTTATTACCATAGAAGAGGAATTTAGAGGGGGAAAAACTGTCATTCAAAAACACAGATGAAAAAGGTGGTAGTATCATTGCCCAATGGTTTCTCTTGGCAGCCTGACTTTTCCCGAAGTAGTATGGTTTGGTTTACAGTGTTGAATGTTGACTGCTAAGTAGCACAGTGAATAGAGTGCTGGACCTAGAGTCAGGAAGATCTGAGCTTAAATCTGTCCTCAGACACTTATTAAATGTGTGACTGTGGGCAAGTCATGTTAACCTCTGTTTGCCTTAGTTACTTTATCTGTAAAATGGGGGAAATAATAGCATCTACCTCCCAAGGTTGTTGTGGGGACTAAATGAGATAATAATCATAATTCACTTAACACAGTGCATAACAATAGTAGGAATTATATAAAAGTGATGATGATGATGGAAAGTCACAAAGATATAGATATGAATCTTACCTCTGACACTTCCTACCTGTACAATCATGAAACTGCTTAACTCTCTCATTTTACAAATATTTGGATTCTCTATGATTGTCAGCTATTATTACAATGTGGCATAATAGATACATAGTCTACCCAAAGTTCAAGTGTAGCGATCCGCTAAACTTTGTGGCATGAACACAGACAGAACTGCAGCAAGAGCACATGGGCAGAATTGTAATTAGGCTTTCACCTGTGGTCAGATGGTGGTTGTACAGCAGATAGTGAAAAGTTGTCCTATAGGTCAGAGGTCAGTCCATCTAAGTGCAAATATTCTGGGAGAAGGGCAGTCCATCTCCCAGGGAAACCCACTCACATCCTTTAGGTTTAGGGGGCAAGTCAGGCCACTGAGAGAAGGGTATCATGGTGATAATATCTTAGGGATAAGGTAGGATGATGGTGCAGGGACCTGATGTTTGGCACTGGTTGGAAGGGAAAACCACAAGGCATAGCGGATGAGAATGGCAGTTTCTAGACCTCAGATGTGACAATGTATGTGCTCTCAGGGACTTAATGCACATCCACCCCAAGCTACCAACCCCATGGGTCAAAGTCCTTCTGGTCCCAGTCTAGTAAATAGTGGACATTTATATAGCACTGCAAGGCTGGTGAAACATTTTATATGTTATCTTATTTGATCGTCATAACAACCCTGTAAGGTAGATACTATTACTAAGCCCATTTAACACATGAAGAAGCTGAAGCTGATTGAGGTTAAGCAAGTTGCCCAGATTTACACAGTCAGTATGTGTCTGAGGCAGGATTTGAATGGATGTGTTCTTGATTCCAAGTTCAACCCACTATCCACTGCTGCCTCAGTTAAAGGTCATGGACAAGCATCACGCTGGAGAAAATTCAGCTGTGTTGTAATTTCCCCTGTAATAATGAGAAGAAATTTATTGAGATATTGAAGTATAAATTTTACCTCTTTCACATAAGTAGCATTTCTCTTAATCTGCCCCAACATCTGGCACAGGCTGTTGTTTGTATTTCATTTTCAAAGAGGACCAGTTCCTTCACGGGTGATGTCTTGACTTGCTTGTGAATCGGATTTAAGTGAGGCACAACCTCTAAAAGTCACCAGCTTCACTCTCTCTTCCAATGTCATATAAGTGCAGTGGCAGGAGAAAAGTCAGGATGATTGGCAATGACCTGGGATGCACTGGATGACCTTGGTGTCTGAAAATCTAAGCGCTCCACAGTTGGGGAGGCGCAAATTGTTCCCATCTGCCTATTCAGCTGGGCGAAGCCTTCACATACTTTAGAGACACCATAGAAGCTCAGTAAATTCTTTCTCATTGACTGATAGTGGTGGAGCCTAAAGGCTACATACCCTTTCCAGGTTTAAGTGGTAAATGCTTGATTCAAAGCCTAAGGAGACTCTTGCAGAGGCTAACACTTTACATGGACCAGTTATTTTCTGGTCATTTGGATACTTTCTCTGATTATAGAAGAGAACCAAGAGAGAATCACATGCCTCCAAGCTGCAGCTGAGTGCCATTTCATTCAGTTGAAAAACGTAAGGTTTCATTTTTCTCTGAAATCCATTACTGACCCAAACAGACAACAAACCCCAGGACAGGGAAGGTGGAGAATGGACTCCCAGCTGGTGGCTGGCTGAGGCAAGACCTGAAATTGTCTCCTATTAACTAGCCTGTAGAGATCTCCAAGAGGTATGAGTAAGCCATCCCACATTGCAAATTCCATCAGGCTGACAGGCAACAAAGACAGTTAAAATACAAGGTAGAGAGAAAACATGGTTTATACTCAGGTGCTCAGAGGTAATAGCGTAGATGTGGCACAATGGAAAAAATGAGTCAGAAGGGGATTCATATAAGCAGGGTAATTTTGTTACTACAATGTTACATTTAATATGAAGTTATAAAAATATTTTACATGACAATTCATAGTTTTGTAATCAAACTTCTTTTTTTTCTTGGTCTATTAAAATGTTCATAGTTGTTAAGTTGCTGATCAAAAGAAAATTTTTAAAAAAGGAAGGAGAGGAAGACCACTGGATCTACCTTGGGCTCAAGTCTCAGATTTGCCACTTAACTCTGAGCCTCAAATTCCTCTCCCATGAAATGGTGATAATGATATAATGCCTATCTCAAAGGGTTAGTTAAGGGTCAAATGAGATCATGTATATGTAGCACTTTGTAAACTGTAAATGTCATATAACAATGCTCTATAAATGTCAACTATTCATATTAAACATGATCATCTTCTGGGTGACATTTAGAGAGAGAAATATGTGATATAGGAGAAGGAAATTACTTTGGGGTTTACATATTCCATTGTGAATCAGTGCAAAAGGATAGCAATTATGCAGATATAATTTTTTTACCCCTCTGGGTGACCTATATGCAAGAAGTGGTTTAAGAGACCTTACTGAGGAAACGTATGCTCAGAAATGCATGTGATTAAGTCATATGGCAAGAAGTAAGGATGCCATATGATAGTCTGAGTTCTTTACTAGTATCCACAAAATGTGACAAGACCTAGAAGAAAGCCTCCAGGACATTGAGTAGATCCAGGATCTAAAGAAACTATGGAGAAATGTGAACCAGAATCTTCTAGGATGACAAGGTATTGATGACTGAAACTGATATTCAAATGATAATGCATTAATGAAGTTATAGATCTCGATGATATGAGAAATACTTGGATAGTCAAAAATATCTGGGTTCAAATCTTGTCTCAGTCACTTATTAGTTGTATCATCCTGGACAAATCACTTAAATTCTAATAATCTAGTATTAGATAATATATAGTAATTAATTAGATAATATGTAATCTTGAGATAGCATTTATATGATGCTTTAAAGGTTTCAAAATTAGACTATTTTACTAAATGGCCTATAACATCCTTTCTGTTTGCCCCCATTTGGATAGATTTTACTAGCAAGTTTGGTGCTGAGAAAAATATAGGGGAAAGAGCAACCTCAAGCTGAGTTGTAGGGACCAGAGGCCAGCCACTAAGGAGGTCGGAGGTGGGAGACAGTGCAACCCAAGAGAGGGAGGACCTAAGGGGGATACATCCGGACGATCCAGCCACAAATCTCAACCCATCCTGCTCTTCCAGCCAGCTTAAGATCTAAGATGAGGTGGGCAGGGCAGTGAGGTCTGGTCTTTGGGGAGGTGAGTCCCAGCTCATGGAAGGAGGGGAGCTGGTTAATGCAGGTTTTCAGAGATCTGAGAGCAGAAGACTCAGATAAGATGGAAGCAAGAAACAGGAGAGTTTGGGGGCTCCCCTCCTCCCTGCCAACCCTGGCTACTTTCTTAGCACCTAAACCCATCCCAACCACGGGGCAGGCAGCGCTGCTGTTCCCTTCCAAGATCCTCATCTTGCTGCAGCTTCTGCCTAATCCTTTGGTCATCCTGAGATTGGCTTTATCCTGTGGTCAGCTAGAGTTCTGGCCCAACAAAGCTATGATCTTCTGGTCCATGGGACTATGGAAGTATACTTGGGAAATGATAAAAGTTTCTTGCCAACTGCCACCCTGTTACTACTACCCAAGCCCTTTTGATACCACAATACTGGACAAGAGTATGGTCAACAGTATTGGTCCTATTTACTTTGAACATACCAAAAGAAAATCTTGAGTAAGATTGGCAGCTTGTTTTGATATGTCATAAGGTTTATGATAAATAGGGAATTAGTATTAATGGAATTCTTATGTATAAAGTGACAGATCTTACTTAATACGGTATAATTCATAGAGAGAGTCACTGAATTTAACTAAGGAAGGTAAGAGAGGGCTGTTATTTTGTTAGCAGGCATTCAATTCAATTCAGTTCAATTCAACAAAAATTTATTAAATGCTGGCTATGTGTAGAGAATTCTATATAGAGAATTCTACTGCGATCTGAATATAAAGAGCAAAAAAAAACCTAACAAAAAAGAACAGTTGCAACCCTAAAAGACATTTTATTTCACCAAGGGAAAAAATATATATACAGAAAAGCCAATCCAGAATATATAAAAAGTAAAGAGCAAATAATCTGAAGAAGGGGAGTAAGTGGAGGAAACTCACAAATATGGGAATCAGAAAAAGTTTATGTGTAGGAGGCACTTTCTGGGTTGACCTTGAAAGCAGTCAGGAATTTCAAGAGGAGAAAGCAAAATACATACTCATTCAAGGTATGGTGTTTAGCCAGTGCAAATGCCATCTGGGCAGAACTTGGAATGCTGCATATGAGGAACAGCAAGAAAGCCAGTTTAGGTGGAAAGTAATACTTTTGGAGGAACAATAGACAGAGAGATGATTAAATACAGAGGTGGATTAGTGCTCAGAGCTTTTGAGATATCCATGCTATAGGAGTACGTTACAGTCTAAGTTGCATTATGGTAGTACCAACTAGACATTTTAGCAATCAGTCCCCTTTGGATGGGATCCAAAATGGACCCAGCTTCTAAAATTCCTTTTTCTAGGGACTGATTTAAGAACCAACATCCAGTGGCTTAGCCTAGCCTAGGGGAGGTACTTTTATCTTTAAGAAAAAAAAAAAGACCCACACTATCCATATCCTTGCTTCTCTTTTATGACTTAGTCTCTTCCTTCCCCCAAAAATGATGACAAGCCCAAGTTAAGATTCATCAGTACACACAAACAGGTCCCACACTTACCTCTTACTAACTTTATAACCTTAGAGAGACACTCTAACTTGTTGGACCTCAGCTTTCTCATTTTTCAAGTGAAGAAGGTAGGATCAGATGACCTCTAGCACTGTTTCCTGTTTTCAATCTATGACCCTGTGTCTCTATAACCATTTCTGTTGCCATGGAATGCCACTGAGAATGGGTAAACTAACTGACCAAGTTCTTTTTTTCATCTAGCATGTTCAAGGTACAATAGGGGGTGTCCTTAAGAAGGGTGAAAAACACTTCCCTATAAAATGCTAATTGTGTCATTCAGTGAAATAGTTCCAAGTGTTTCAGATGTGCAACTTGAAATGCCTTATTGAAGTAAGTCAGAGAAGAAAGCTTAGTGCCAAAGACTTAGACCCTATATTCACTAAAAGCTTGTGGTTATGATGGAATGGAAAGTTATTGTGCCCTAAGCAATGATGAAATGCACAATTTCAGAGGAACCTGGGGAGACCTTTACAGAGTGATTCAGAGCAAAGTGAGCATACCTACAAAGACAATTTATTCAAAGATAACATTATGGCAAAACAAAAAATCTCCACTGCTACCACCAACTTTAAAAGATTTTAAAACTCTGATCAACACAATGATCAAACATGAGCCCCAAAAGAATGAAGATGAAACATGACTCTTGTCTGCCTACTGAAAAGTGAAGAACTTAAAATGCAAAAAAAGACATTAATTTTCAGACATGTCTGATGTGGGAATTTGTTTTCCTAAACTATGTAGTGATGTATCAAGGAACTTTTTTTTTTTTAAGAGGCAGGATGTAGTGGGATGAATAGATTGATTAAAGTACTAGTTACTTGAAAAAAACTTTAAAAATATTAAAAAAATAAAGTCCAATACTGAAGAAAAGTTCCTCAGGTCCATATTCACTCATCCTTAAACCCTGTTAATCTTAAAAGTGCCTGATAGGAGCAGCTAGGTTGCACAACAAATAGAGCATTGGCCTTGGAGTAAGGAGGACCTGGGGTCAAGTCCGGCCTCAGACACTTAACACAAAAACTAGCCATGTGACCTTGGGCAAGTCACTTAACCACAATTGCCCTCCAAAAAGCAAAAAAAAAAAAAACAAAAGTGCCTGATAAACTTGCCAGAGGACAGTCATTCTTTCTTCTTAATTAATTTCCTTTCTGTTCATTTATGTTTTCTTCTTTTTTCCAATTTTTAAACATTTTTATTTAAAGTTTTGAGTTTCAAATTTTATCCTTCTCATCCTCTCTCCTCTCCTCCCTCTCTGAGATAGTAAACAATCAGATATAGGTTATACATGTTCAATTAAGCAAAACATTTCCATATTAGTCATACTGTACAAGATTTGAATTTTAAAAATTGAAAGATAGAAAGTAAAAAGTAGCATGTTTCAGTATGTATTCAATCAATAACAATTTTTTTTCTCTGGAGGCAAAGAGTATGCAGTGGTATTGCTGCATCAAAGGGTAAGCAAAGTTTTAATAACTCTTGGGCAAAGGTTCATATTGCTCGCCAGAATGGGTGAATCAGTTCACAACTTTACCAATAGTGCATTACTTTCCCAGTTTTCCCACAGCGCTTCTAATATTTGCACTTTCCTTTTTGTTTTTGTCAGATTAGTTAATTTGATAGGCATGAGGTGGTACCTCAGAGTTCTTTTAATATGCATTCCTCTGATCAATAGTGATTTAGAGCATTTTTTGTATGATTATAGATAGCTTTGCTTTCTTTATCTGAAAACTTCCTGTTCATATCCTTTGATCATTTATCGACTGGGGAATGCCTCATATTCTCATGGACTTAGTTCAGTTCTCTATATGTATGAGAAATGAAGACTATCAAAGACAATGGCTGCAAAAATTACTATGGTCATTTGCTGTAATGTAATTTGAACTTATCTATTCCATTGATCCACCACTCTATTTCTTATCAAGTACTACACTTTTGATAATTACTAATTTATAATGTAGTTTGAGATCTGATATTTCTAGGTCACCTTCTTTCACATTTTTTAAAATTTGATTCCCTTGATATCATTGAGCTTTTGTTTTTACAGATGAATTATTTGTTTCTAGCTCTATAAAATAAATTTTTGATAGTTTGATTGATATGGCTCTGAATAGATTAGTTAGAATTATAATTTTAATTATATTGGCTTGGCCTACCCATGAGCAAGTAATGTCTTTCCAATTGTTTATATCTGACTTTATTTATGTGAAAAAGTGTTTTGTAGTTGAGTTTATGTAGTTCCTTGGTTTATTTTGGCAGGTAGACTCTCAAGTATTTTATATAGCCTACAATTATTTTAAATATAGTTTTTCTTTCTATCTCTCACTGCTGGATTTTGTTGGTCATATAAAGAAATGCTGATGATTTATGTGAGTTTATTTTGTATCCATCAACTTTGCTAAAATTGTTAATAATGTCAATTATTTTTTAGTTGATTTGCCAGGATTTTCTAAATATAACATAAAAATCTCCAAAGAATGATAATTTTGTTTCCTCTCACCTATTCTAATTTCTTTGATTTCTTTTTTATTCTCTTTTATGTATAACATTTCTAGCACAATATTAAATAATAGAAGGGATAATGGGCATCTTTGTTTTAGCCCAGATTTTACTGGGAAAGTTTCTAGCTTATTGCCATTAAAGAAAATGCTTGCTGATGGTTTTAGAGAGATGCTAGTTATTATTTTAAGGTAAACTCCATTTATTCCTATGCTCCCTAGCATTTTAAATAGGAAAGGATTCTGTATTTTGCCAGTGTTTTTTTTCCCTATATTTATTGATATAATCACAAGATTTTTATTGGTTTTGTTATTGATATAGTCAATTATGCTGATAGCTTTTCTAATGTTAAATCTGCCCTTCATTCCTGGTATAAATCCTACCTGGTCATATTGTATGATCCTTGTTATATATTGCTGCAATCCCTTTGTTAATATTTTATTTAACATTTTTGCATCAATATTTATTAGGAAAATTGGTCTATGATTTTGTTTCTCTGTTTTAGCTCTTCCTGGTTTGGGTATCCGCATTATATTTGTGTCATAAAAGGAATTTGGTAGGACTTCAATTATTTTTCCAAATAGTTTATATAATATTGGGATTAATTATTCTTTAAGTGTTTGGTAGAATTTGCTTATGAATCCATCCAGTCCTGGGGATTTTTTCCTTAGAGAGTTAATTCATGGCTTATTCAATTATTTTTTTCTAAGATTGGGTTATTTAAGTTTTATATTTCTTCTGTTATTCTGGGTAACTTAGATTTTTGTAGATATTCATTCATTTCATTTACATTATCAACTTTATTGGCATATAATTGGGCAAAATAGCTCCTAACAATTGTCTTAATTTCCTCTTTGTTGATGGTGACTTTATTCCTTTTGTTTTTGATACTAGTAATTTGGCTTTCCTTCTTTTTAAAAAATCAAATTAACCAATGGTTTGTCTATTTTATTGTGTTTTTTTCCATAAAACTAGTTTCTAGTTTTATTTATTAGTTCAAAGATCATACTTTTAAGTGTATTAATCTCTCCTTTGATTTTAAGCATTTCTAATTTGGATTTAATTGTGGGTTTTTAATTTATATTTTTTTTCTATTTTTTTGGTTGCACGGCCAATTCATTGATCTGCTTTTTCTCTATTTTATTGATGTAAGCAATTAGAGATATATATTTTCCTCAAGTACCATTTTGACTGCATCCCATAAATTTTGTTTTTTTCCATTGTTGTCATATTATTTAATGAAGTTATCAATTGGTTCTATGATTTGTACCTTGACATATTTGCTTTTAAGGATTAGATTGTTTTATTTCCAATCAGTTTTTGTTCTCTCTTTACATTGTCTATTATTGAATATGGTGTTTACTTCATTGTGATTTGAAAAGTATGTGTTTACTATTTCTGCTTTTCTGCATTTGGTTGTAGGGTTTTATTATGTCCTACCACATATTCATATTGTGTGTAGATGCCATGTACTGCAAAGGAAAAATATATAAACCTTTTTATTCCCTTTCAATTTTCTATATAGATACATCATCTCTAACATTTGCAGTATATTATTCACCTCCTTAACATTTTTCTTGTTTATTTTTTGGCTAGATTTATCTAGTTCTGGGAGGGGAAAGTGGAGGTCCCGCACTAGTATAGTTTTATTATCTATTTCCTCTTGTGACTCATCCAACTTCTTCAAAAATTTAGAAGTGGAGCCATGATGGTGGAGTTAAGGCAAAGACTTACTTGAGCTCTGCTACAAACCCTTCCAAATACCTTTAAAATGACTTTAAACGGGGGCAGCTAGGTTGCACAGTGGGTAGAGCTCCAGCCCTGGAATCAGGAGGACCTGAGTTCAAATTCAGCCTCAGACACTTAACACACACACAAAACTATCCGAGTGACCTTGGGCAAGTCACATAACATCAATTGCCCTAACTTCCTCCTCCAAAAAGCCAAATAAATGAAAAAAAATTACTTTAAACAAATCTAGTGCAACAGAACCCACAAAAAAACATGTAGTAAAACAAATTTCCAGCCTAAGACAACTTAGAAGGGGTGTAAGAACTATCTGCTGTACTAAAGTGAGATAGAAACAGTGTCCAGCACAGGTCCAGTCAGGAAAGATTGAGCCTCAGCAAACCCCGAACCAGCCTCAGGGCCGCTGACCCACTAACAGCCAGGGCAGTTTCCATACCCCTCAACCAACAGATACCAAAAACAACTCAGAAAAGCGGTAGGAAAGGTATGTTGCACTTGGGTGAGAGTGGAGTACAGTCCAGCGCAGGCTACACCAGCACAGACATAACCACAGGAAATCAGGAACAGACCTTGGGAATGACTGCATTGATTTCATTAACAGCAGCTGCTTCTTTCAGAACTCTCAGCCCACAATAAGTAAGGGGATTGAACAAATGGTCATAAGGAGATTACAGGGGTCTTTTGCTAGCATTGAGGCAGAGCAATGTTGCTTTGCCCATACTTAGATCCAGATCACAGTCTTGGGTGAGAGTCCCAGACCCAGGCATACTAGCATAGCAGAGTTTGCAGCAGCAGTGGAGGGGTAACCCTCCTCACAGTTTCAAGGAACAAAAGAGTCTTGAGGTTGCTCACCAGAGCACAGACAAAAAAAAGTAGTAAACACCTCTTCTTAGATCATATCACCTTAGAAGAACTGAATACTTACAGGTCCATAGTGGTATTTCTAAAAATAGCTACAGAAAATACCAGAAACTTGTGATGGTGAGCCCTCCACCCTGGCAGCAGAACCCTATTTTAACAAAGATTACAAAGTCATGTAATTGAACTAAAGTCAAATTTTTTAAAATAAGAGCCACTCACAAATTGATAAATGATCAAGTCATGTAATGAGAAAATAATGGAAAAATATTCTGACTATTAAAAGTTACTATGGTGACAAGAAAGATCAAAACACACATTCAGAAGAAGTCAACAAAATCAAAGCTCCTATATTCAAAGTATCTACCAAAACTACAAATTGGTCTCAGGCCATGGAAGAGCTAAAAAAAAAGCCTTTGAAAATCAAGTAAGAGAGGTAGGGGGAAAATTGGGAAGAGAAATGACAGTGATGCAAGAAAATCATGAACAAAAAGTAAAAAAAAAATGGTAAAGGAGACACAAAAAAATACTGAAGAAAATAAAACCTTAAAAAACAGACTAGGTCAAATGGTAAAAGAGGTGAAAAAGCCAATAAGGAGAAGAATTCCTTAAAAAGCAGATTTGCTCAAATGGAAAAGGAGGTCCAAAAGCTCCTAGAAGAAAATAATTCCTTTTTTTTTTGGATGGGAGAAGGCAGGGCAATTGGGGTTAAGTGACTTGTCCAAGGTTGCAGGGCTAGTAAGTGTTAAGTGTCTGAGGCTAGTTTTGAACTCAGGTCCTACTGACTCCAGGGCCGGTGCTCTATTCACTGAGCCACCTAGCCACTCCAAGAAAATAATTTCTTAAAAAGCAGAATGGAGTAAATGGAAGCTAATGACTTTATAAGAAATCAAGACCCAATAAAACAAAACAAAAATAATGAAAAAATAGAAGATAATGTGAAATATCTCATTGGAAGAACATTTGACCTGGAAAATAGAGACAGGAGAGATTTTTTTTAAAAAAAAAAGGTCATAATAATAAAAAGAGCCTAGACATCATCTTTCAAAAAAGTATGAAGGAAAACTGCCCTGATATTCTAGGACCAGAAGGTAAAATAGAAATTGAAAGAACCTACCAATCACTTCGTGAGATTCCCCCCCCCCCCCCAAAAAAAAGCTACCTCTTGGGAATATTATGACCAAATTTCGGAGTTCCCAGGTCAAGTAGAATTTTTTTTCAAGCAGCCAGAAAGAAACAATTCAAGTATCATGGTGTCACGGTCAGGATATCACATGATTTTAGCAGCTAACACATTAAAGGATAGGAGGGTTTGGTATAGGTATTCGGGAGGCCAAAGAAACTAAGATTACAAGAAATAATCATCTACTAAGCAAAAATGAATAAAATCCTTCAAGGGAAAAATGGATATTCAATGATAAAGAGGACTTTCAAGCATTTTTTTTATAATAAGACCATAGTTGAATAGAAAATTTGCCTTTCAAATACAAGACCCAAGGGAAGCATAAAAAAGGTAAATAGGAAAGAGAAATCATAAGGGACTTAATAAGGTTAAACTGTTAACATTCCCACAGGGGAAGATGATATTTGTAACTCATAAGACCTTTCTCATTATTAGGGTAGTTATACAGAGGGCACAGGTGTGAGTTGAATATGAAGGGATGATATCTAAAAAATAAAATTAATGGCTAAGAGAGGAATGTACTGGGAGAAAGAGAAAGGGAGAGATAGAATGGGGTAAATTATTTCCCATAAAAGAGGTGAAAAAGCCTTTCTTGTGAAGGGGAAGAGGGGGGGGGATGATGAGGAGTAAACCTTGCTCTTATCGGAATTGACTCAAGGAGGAAATAATATACACATTCAATTGTGGGAGAAATCTATCTTAACCTACAGGAAAGCAGGAGGGGAAAGGGGTAAGACAAAAGGCAGGGGCAATGATAGAAGCAAAGGTATGTTCTAGTTGGAAGCAAAACACTTTTGAGGAGAGATTGGGTGAAAGGAGAGAGAATAGAATAAATGGGGGAATATGATGGAGAGGAATACAGTTAGGAACAGTAGCTGTGAAAAAAAAACTTGAAGCAAGTTTCTGTGATAAAGTCCTAATTGCTGAAACATAAAGAGAACTGAGTCAAATTTATAAAAAAATAAGAATCATTTACCAATTGATAGATGATCAAAAGATACAGTTTTCAGATGAAGTAATCAAAGCTGTCTGTAGCCATACCAAAAAAAAAATACTCTAACTCAATCTTGATAGGAGAAAGGCAAGTTAAAACAATTCTGAGATACTAGCTTATACCTATTAGATTCGCTAATAGGGCAGCAAAGGTAAATCACAAATGTTGGAGGGGATGTGGGGGAAAATGAGACATTAATGCACTGTTTTGGAGTTGTGGGATTAAGTCAACTCTTCTGTAGAACAATTTGGAACTCTGAACAAAGAGAAACAGGCATAGCCTTTGACCTAGCAATATCACTAGTACATCTGTATCACAAAAGAGATTTTAAAAAGTAAAAGGATCTATATGTACAAATATATTTATAGTAGCTAATTTCTGGGGGCAAAGAATTAGAAATTGAGGGGATGCCCATCAATTGGGGAATGGCTGAACAAGTTGTGGTATATGATTATGATGGAATACTATTGTACTATATAAGAAATGAGAAGGATGCTCTCAGAAAAAAAACTGGAGAGATTTGCATGAGCTGATTCAAAGTGAAATGTTCTGTGTACAAAGTAAGAGCAATATCTTAGGATGATCAGCTGTGAATGAGTTAGCTATTTTCAGAAATACAATGATCTAAGACAACTTTGAAGCACTTGTGATAAAAAATGCTATCCATCTCCAGATAAAGAACTGATGGTGTCTGAATATGTAGATTGAAGCATTTTTTTAACTTTATTTTTCTAGAGTTTTTTTGGTCTATATTTTCTTTCACAGCATGACCATTATGGATATACTTTGCATGACGATACATGTATACCTATATAGAATTGCTTGCATTTTCAATGAGGAGGGGTGGACAGGGAAGGAGAGCGAAAGTCTGGAAATCAAAGGTTTAAAAGCAAATGTTAAAAAGTGTTTATGTGTTACTGGGAAACAATAAAAATAAAATATTTTAAAAATAGATGCTATGCCATTTATTGCACAGATGTTTGGTAATAATATGAGTTCATTGTATATGGTACCTTTCAGCAAGATATAGTTTCCTTTTTTATTTCTTTTAATTAAATCCATTTTTGCTGTTGTTTTGTCTGAGAGCATGATTACTTACTACTGTTTTCTTTGCTTTAGATGAAGCATAAGAGATTCTGCTCTAGCCCCTTACCTTTGCCCTGTGTGTATCCCTATGCTTCAAATATGTTTCTTGTGAATAACATATTGTAGGATTCTATTTTTTAATCCACTTTGCTACCCACTTCCTTATGGGTGAGTTCATACCATAATTATGATCACTAGCTGTGTATTTCCCTTCATGATATTTTCGTCTTGTGTTTCTCTGTCTCTCTCTCTGTCTCTCTCTTTCTGTCTCACTCTCTGTCTCTGTCTCTCTCTCTCTGTGTCTCTCTCTCCCTCTGTGTGTATGTCTCTCTCTCTCTCTCTCTCTCTCTCTCTCTCCCACTC
>NW_027185764.1:20649409-20663686 GCF_028583685.1 Petaurus breviceps papuanus
CTCTCTCTCTCTCTCTCTCTCTCTCTCTTTCTCTCTCTCTCTGTCTCCCACATCCACTTCCCTTCTCACAAGTGTATTTCACTTCTGATCCCTGCCTTCCTCAATCACCACCCCCTTTTTATCAGCCCTGCCCCTTCTATTATCCCTATCCCATTTTAACTTCCTCATAGGGTAAGGTTAATTTCTATATCCAACTGTATGTGTATGTTATTCTCTCTTTGAGCCAATTTTGATGAGAATAAGGATTAAGCTTTGTCATACACCCTCCATCCTCTCTTCCATTATAATAACTTTCATTCCTCTTTTATGTGAGATGATTTACCCCATTCAATTTCCTCCCTTCTTTTTACAGCACAATTTTCTTTCTCAGACATTTATTTTGTTTTGGGGGGTACCAGCCCATCAAAGTCACCTAATATCCAAACCCTCTGTCTACATAAACTTCTAATTGCTCATATAGTAATAAAGTTATTGTTACAAACATTATCTTGCCATACAGAAATATAAACAATGTAACATTATTTAATTTCTTTGTTTTCAAATGCTTTATTAACTTCTGATTTACACCATTCATTTCCGGCAGATTTTGAGTTACATTTACACCATTCATTTCCGGCAGATTTTGAGTTACAAATTTTTCCCCGTTTTTCCCCTACCCAACACCCCAAAACAGCAGTCCCACAGGATATCCCATCCTCCAATCTGCTCTCTCCCATATTTTCTCCCATACCCCTTTCGACTTTTCCAGTGGATGTCTATGTCCCAGTGCCTGTATAGCTTATTTCCCAATTACAAGTAAAATAGTATTGATAAATATAAATATATATATATACACATACACACACATATATATTTGAATATTTGATTTTAAAACTTTGAATTCCAGATTCACTCCCTTCCTCCCTTGTCACCCACCCTTACTGGGAAGATAAGCAGTTCAGTAAAGGATATTCATGTGTGGCTAATGCAAAGCAATAACATAGTAGATATATTGTAAAAGACTGACTGTATTTCCCTCCCTCCTATCCCACCTCCCACTTGTTCTATTCTCTACTTTGATCCCATCCCTTTGCAAAAGTGAGTGCTTCCAGCTTCCCTCTACCCCCAACCTGCCCTCCCTTCCATCATACCCCCTCTCATTCCCTTCACCCATACTCTCCTGGAGGGTGAGATACCCTCTTTAGTGTGTACTTCATTCCCTCCCCAAGCCAAATTCAATGGAAATAAGGTTGACCCATTCCCTTTTGCCTTCCTATTCTTCCCTTCCATTGTAACCATTTCCCCTTGCCTCTTCTGTATAAGATAGTTTACCCCATTCTGTCTCGCCCCATCTCCTCTCATTATATTCCTCTCACCTCTTAATTTCACCTTTTAAGTAACATTCCTTCCTGTTAAATTGGTCCTGTGCTCTCTAGGTATACCTGTAATTATATATACACACATTCACATATGTATTCATATGCCCATATATATATATATATTTCCATTCCCTTCAACTACTGAGAAAAGTTTCATAAGTTATAATTATATTTTTTCCATGTAGGAATGTTAATAGTTCAACTTTGATAAGTTCCTTATGATTTCTTTTCCCTGTTTACCTTCTCATAATTCTCTTGCTTCTTGTATCTGAATGTCAAATTTTCTGTTCAACTCTGGTTTTTTCAGCAAGAATGCTTGAAAGTTCTCTATTCCACTGAATGACCATATTTTCCCCTGAAACATGATACTCAGTTTTGCTGGGTAGGTGACTCTTGGTTTTAATCCCAGCTCCTTTGACCTCTGGAATATCATATTCCAAGCCCTTTGATCCCTCAGTGTAGAAGCTGCCAGATCCTGGGTTATCCTGATTGTGTTTCCACAATATTCAAATTGTTTCTTCCTGGCTGCTTGTAATATTCTCTCCTTAATCTGGGAATTCTGGAACCTGGCTATAATAATCCTAGGAGTTTTCTTTTGGGGATCTTTTTCAGGAGGTGATTGGTAGATTCTTTCAACCTCTATTTTGCCCTCTGATTCTAAAACATCATGGCAGTTTTCTCTGAGAACTTCCTGGAGGATGATTTCTAGATTCTGACTTTGATCATGGCTTTCAGGTAGTTCAATGAATTTTAAATTATCTCTCCTGGATCTATTTTCCTGGTCAATGGTTTTTCCCATGAGATATTTCACATTGCCTTCTATTCTTTCATTTGTTTGAATCTGTTTAACAGCATCTTGATTTCTCATGAAGTCATTAGCTTCCATTTGCACCAGTCTAATTCTGAAGCCGTGATTCTCCTCATTGAGATTTTGAGATTCTTTTTCCATCTGGCAAATTCGGCTTTTTAAGGCATTGTTCTCCTCATTGCCTTTTTCAGCCTCTTTTGCCATTTGAGTCAGTCTATTTTTTAAAGCGTTATTTTCCTCAGTCAGGCTGTTGACTCTCCTTTCATAATTTTCTTGCATTGTTCTCATTTCTCTTCCCAATTTTTCCTCCACTTCTCTTATCTGCTTCTTAAGGTCCTCTATGGCCTTTAACTAGCTCGTATTTTCCTTTGAAGCTTTTGGTGCAGGTGTTCTGACTTCACTTTCTTCCTCCTGTTCCATACTTCGCTCCATTTTGTCCCCAAAATAGGAGTGTAATGTTGAAATCTTCTGTCTGCTTTGTTTTCTTGGCCTGGTCATGTTGCCCCTCAGTCACTTGACCTTTTTGCCACATTAGGACTCTGCCACCAGACAGGGGAGCTTTCATTCCAAACGCTGGGGTTTTCTCAGTTGCCAGAGGTATTAGATGGGTACCTTCTCTCAGGTCTCCACACACTCTGGAAAGCTGGACATACACCCCAGGACCTCCACCCTAGACTGCAATCCAGATCCAAGTAGGTTAAAGCAAGAGCAATTACTCCTCAGACTGGTGCTTAGTCCCCCTAAAATCTGCAGGCCAGGAGCTGAAGCTGCCATGCCGCCACCTGGCACTGGCTGGCTGTACCATCTCAGCAGCTTCTTGCCCTGGGGACAAAAGCCACACACTCCCACTTACTGGTCCCAAAGTACAGACTGTACTGACCTCTCACTTTGTCCACATCTATGTGTTGACAAATCTGGAAATGGCCACAGCTGCTGCTGATCTGCAGTCCCTCTGGCAGGAGGCTGGTCAGGCCTGCCCTGGGGCTAAAGCCTTAGTGTGAGGCTGGGCTCGGCTCCCAGAGCGCTGTGCTGGCTGATTCCTTCCAGCCTGCCAGGCTGTCCTCAGCGAGAGGTTAGCTTCTCTGTGTCATTTTGTGGGTTCTGCAGCTCCAAAGTTTGTTTAATGTCCCCTTTTTTACATGGATTGGGGAAGGCGGAAGCAGGAGCAGTGGGGAGGTCCTGCTTCTACTCTGCCATCTTGGCTCCAGCCCTCATTATTGAATTTCTTATGTTTTCTCTTTCTTGTTTCTTTTTTTAACCTTTTTATGTTTCTTTTGAGTCTTGTATTTGAAGGTCAAATTTTTAATTCACCTTAAGTTTTTTATTTCATTAAATGTCTATTTTCCCCTAAAAGATTATATTCAATATTGCTGGGTAGGTGACTCTTGGTTGTAATATTAACTTCTTTGCCTTCTGGTATATTATTTTCAAGGCCCTCCAGTACTTTATTGTGGAAGCTGCCAAATCCTCTGTAGTTCTGCCTGTAGCTCCACAATATTTAAATATTTCTTTTTGGTTCCTTGCAAAACATCTTTGACCCCTGGAATTCAACTATGATGTTCCCTGCTTGGAATTTTTATTTTGGACTCTCTTTTAGACAGTGATTGGCGAATTCTTTCAATTTCTAATTTGTGTTCTGGTTCCAATATATAGGGACAGGTTTTTTTTGTTTTGTTTTGTTTTTTTGTTTTTAATAATTCCTTGAAAAACATTGTCTAAGCATTTTTTTATAATGACTTTCAGGTAGTTCCAATAATTTTTTTTATTATCTTTCCTGGAAATATTTTCTAGGTCAGTTGTTTTTTCAATGAGATATTTAACATTTTCTACTATTTTTTTCATTTTAAAATTTTATTTTATTATATCGTGATGTTTCATAGAGTTATTACTTTCACTTGTTCAGTTTTAATTTTTAAAGACATTTTCTTCAGTGAACTTTTGTACTATTTGGCTAATTCCATTTTCTTTTGGGAAGCTATTTTCCTCAGTGAGCTTTTGTATCTATTTTCCCCATGTTATTGTCTCTTTTTTTTCACGATTCTCTTGCATTACTATCATTTTTTCCCACAATTTTTCTTGTACTTCTCCAAGTTGCTTTTTAAAATCCATTTTAAGTTGTTCCAGGAATACTTAAAATCACATTTTTTTTTTTTTTGCGGTTTCACATATAGCCATTTTGACACTATTGTCTTCTTCTAAGTTTATGCCTTGATCTTCCCTATCACCATAGTTACTTTTTCAGTCAATTTTTTGTTGCTGTAGTAGTTGTTTTGATTTGTTTCATTTTTTGGCACGGGGTTTCTCAGCTGGTAGTTCCTGGGGCAAGTTCTTGCTATTGGCCTGTCCCACAATGGGGCTTCACTACTGGTCAGCAATGGAGTCAAGACCTAACTTGTTGCTTGTGCTGGGGGTGGAATATCTGTGGAAGCTTTGCTGTACTGTATAGACTGCTTACTTGCCTACAGGACTGCTGGCTTGCAGGAGGGTGGGCCTTTGATGGTGGATTGCCCCAGTACTGGAGATTTGCTGCAGACCTGCTGCTTTGAGACTGCTGCTGCTGCTGCTGCTCTTGCACCTCATTTCCTTCCTACTCCTGTGAGACAGACCTTTCCTGGTGGGCTGGTAAGCTGCTTCCCTGCTCCTAGATCAATTCAGAGGTGTTTTTCTAGTTGTTTGGAGGTGAAATGGGGATGCTGTTAGATGATTCTTCCCTCATTCTACTATCTTGGAACTGGAAGCCAATTTCCCTTCTTTTTTCAATGCTTCCGGTAAAACCTTCATCCTCTCATCTCATTGTTCACATACTATAATTGGCGTAGTCCTTATACTCTGAAACATTACTGTGCTTGGGTTTGTTTGGAGCCATTATATTGTGTTATACTAACATCCCAGCAGATAGGGAACTAAGTCAAAAATACATTTCCTGTCTGGAGGACAGGGAAAATCTAGGCATTTGTTATAGTTATATAAGCTCCACAGGATTCAGTGTGAAGGTAATTTTGACTCTTTCCCCAAAAGAAATGCTAAGATTTCTGCTGAATATTACAAAAATAGAATGGGGTTGAAGGAACAGAGAAGAGTAGATGAGTACATATTCTAATCCAAAGAACAAGAGAAACCATTCTTTTCTAGTTACAAAAACAAATTCCTTTTGTTTTCTGGGTCAGGTTTGGCCATTTGAAATGCAGTCTGAAGCTACTATTCAGATTGAGATGTCTTGTTCTCTGTCTCATTGTAGCAGCAAGCACCCCAGCATCCCCAGGGTGGCTGCCAACACAGGTTCTTAGATCTGCTTTTCTAAAGGAAAGCAACTCAAAATGGGTTAACAAGCTTACTTTAATCAATCATATATCCTTTACCTAGTTCAGTAGTAAAAGGTCACCACCTCGAACTTCAGAGTATACAAACAGAAGTTACAAGACAGAGAAACAGACCAAACAGCCAGCCTTCCAAACTGTCCAACCCTTACATCCATACCAAATCACAGTTACCAGAGAGGGAAGCATCAACATCTGGGTTTTCAAAGCTGGGGGTTCTCTACGGTTGCCCAGAGTCTCATCTGGTCAAATCACACAACACTTTTCAAAGTGAGCCCCAAAGTAAAGCCTCCCATCAGGGCTTATATAGCCTTCTCCTGGGTCAGAGAATGTAACCACCCTCTTTACCCACTGCCCAATCACAAAGCACCAAGGTGCAGGTGTTCCTGAAAACCAAGCCTCCTGCCAGAGGCTCCATGTGACCACGTTTAATTAGGGGGCAGAGTATATTTTCAAATCAAGGAAGGTTCTCAGAGTCTCTTAACCCTATCAAAGGGCTTAGGGGCAGGGAATATCTTTAAATTTGTATTTCCATTACAATATGTATGTGTATGTATATTGTGCATGTGTATATCTGTGTGTATGTGAATGTGTGTATATGTATATATGGACAGAGGGCACAGGGTGAGTTGAATATGAGGGGATGATATCTAAAAAATAAAATTAAGTTGTGGGAGAGGAATATGTTGGGAAAAGGAAGGGTTTTGTATCAACCACTTAATCCCTCACCATCTCTGGGCCCAGGGTTCTGGAAGCAACTTCTACCACCACTGCTCCTGCTGCTGCTGTTTATGCTTCTGCCACCTCACTGCCCCAGTGCTGGGGGCAGATCATGGTTCTCTTTCACCCAGGTACTACAGAGTTCTTCCACTGACCTTCCATGCTGTCCTCTGCATTTGTGGGTTGAAAAGTCTGGAAACCACAACAACTGCCAGCAATTCAGTCCACTGAGGCCTACTCTGACCCTGTCTGTGCCAGCATGAACTACGTTGGACTGCACTCTGTTCCCACTCTGGTGCTATATACCCATCCTATTGACCTTCCAGGCTTTCTTGGATTAGAGATGTGTTTCATTCTGTCATTTGTGGGTTCTGTAGCTCTAGAATTGTTTTAGAGTTATTTTTAAAGGTATTTGGAGGGTTTGGGGGGAGAGCTCAAGCAAGTCCCTACTTTTACTCTACCATCTTGGCTCTGCCCCTACTATTTACCTTTCTTGAGTCTTGAATTGCCTCTCTTGAGTCTTTAATTTGAATTTGAAGATCAAGATTTCCATTGAACTCTGATTTTTTCAGCAGGAAGGTCTGAAAGTCCCCTATTTCATTGAATGTCATCTCCTTGCTTAAAAGATTATGCTCAATTTTCTTGGGTTGTTTGCTGATCTTTGGTTATAATCCATTGGGATCTCTTTCAGGAGGTGATTGGTGAATTCTTTCAATGATTATTTTACACCCCAGTTCTAGGATCTTGGGGCAGTTTTCCTTGATGATTTCCTGGAGGATGTTGCCAAAGTTTTTTTTTTTTTTTAATCATGACTTTTCAGTAGACCAATAATTCTCAAATTATCACTACTGGATCTCTTTTCCAAGTTGGTTGTTTTTCCAGTGAGGTATTTTGTGTTTTTTTTCTATTTTTAATTTTTTTTTATTTTGTTTGACTGATTCTTGTTGCCTCATAGAGTCATTAGCTTCTGCCTGCCTAATTCTAATTTTAATGAATTGTTTCCTTCAGTTTGCTTTTGTAACCTCATTTTCCATTTGGCCAATTTTACTTTTTAAGGATTTGTTTTTAGTGATTTTTTTCCATTTTGTCAATTGCATTTTTAAATGAATTGTTCAGTTTTTCCTCTACCACTCTAATATGACTTTTAAAATCCTTAAGCTTTTCCAAAAAGGCATTTTGGGCTTCAGACCAGTTTACCTTCCCCTTTGAAGTTTCAGATGAATTTTTTTCTGAATTTGTGTTTTGATCTTCCCTGTCTCCATAGTGAGAATCTATGGTCTTTACTTTTCTAAGTTGCTTTTTGCTCATTGTGTTTGTGTTTTTCCTGACTTTTAAAGTTGATTTCTGCTTCTGGGGCCCAGCAGATTCTGTCCCATGCTTCTTGTGCTGGGCACTAGGGACCAGGTTACTGACTTTGTGTGACAAGGACTCAGGTTCTGGAAGCTGGAAGCTGTATAATGCTGTGGTTTATGGGGTACTGAGCTGGAACTCTTGGTGATGGTTGTTGTGTGCTGAGTCTAGGTGAGGTAATTCTGAATTTCTCAGGGTTACATTGAAGCTTGTGGGGTGAGGTGTGGGGAAGTGGTGGTTTGGCTGCTGCTAGAGCAAACACAGCCCCAGTCACTGGTAGATGACCATCTGCAGTGTAGATGGTGGCTCTCTGTGTTGATGTCTGCCAATTCTCCTGGCTGTGTGAAGGCACCCAGGCATCCTGGTGTTGGTGCTTGCCAGCTCCACCACCCTGGTGTAATGGCAAGTGAAGAAGTACTTAGTGCCTTATTTCAGCTTCTTAAATATTTAGTACCTTGTTTGAGTTCAAGTGTCTTTGAGCCTTGCCCTAAGTATATCAAGTCTTTGGTAAGAAAGAGAACTTGTGGAAGAAACCAGATGATGCAACAGGGAGGAGCTAATGACCATATGTATGGAGGAACCCAAGCTAGGAAAAAGCAGAATTGAGAAGGGGGATTTTGTGGTTGCCAGGCACTCTGTTTGTCTGTTCTGGCTGTGTTGATTTTTGTTTGTGATACTTTGTACAGAGGCCCTGGGACCTTATTGGAAGCCCTGAAAGAGGATTTTCTTATTGTCTGTTTGCAGAAGTCCTGGAGGAGGGATTTGGAGGTCCTGGGACTGTACTGATGATTTGTGTTGAATTCTTAGACCTTGTATGGGGGTCTGTGTCTATTTCATAGGCAGATAGTAAATTGGTGATGGTGCCAACAATGTATATGAATGTTGTTTTGGCTCTGTTAAGCTTTGTCTTCCCAGAAACAGAAACTATGAAGGACTTGAGGTGGACTGGACACTCTGAACTTCAATATGGAATGGGAACCAGATGAGGAGCTGGATGAGGAGCTGAAAGCCACCTACCTTTGAATCCAGGTGACAGCTGAATAGATTCCGGCAGGAGCTGGGACCATGGAAGAGGAACAATGGTATCTGAGAGCCAGCCTTGAGTCAAGATGAAAAGACCTCTTCTTGGGTACTTAATGTTGACTGAGAAGATCATGATTTACTGTGACCTAGGGATGGAGAACTTTTACCTTTGTACTTTGTGTCCCTTAAGGAGGCTTGCTCCTTAAGAATGATTAAGGACCTATCGAATGATATCTTTTAAACTTTAAAACTAGGTGGCCACTTTGGTGAAAACTATGTGACCACTTTGGTGATAAATTGTTATGTTATAACATTGTGAATGTTGTACTTTGGTTTCTGTGAATGCTTTGCTTTAATTTACTGTTGAATAAATAGAGAGTTCACTATACTATGTGATCAGAATCTTAAAGCTCTTCACAGCAGCAGTCATCTGGAAAGTTGCTTGTCCTTGGCTTTACACCTGGACCTCAGGATCTCCTGCTGGTCCACTGAGGTAGGGTTTGCCTCTGGCTTTCTGGGATGCCTCTTGTCCTGCACTAGTTCCTTGCAGCCACAGCAAGAGGCACCTTTCCAGTTAATCCCCTTAGCCTCATGAGCTAAAAATCTGCTAAGCCTTGTCTTTCTGCTGGCTCCACTGTTTCAGGAATTATCCTGGGGCAGTATTTTCTGAGTTTTTCAAGGTCACTAAAGGAGAGTGAAAGTGACTTACTGCTTATTCCACTATCTTGGCTCCTGGAAGTCCGACATGTGTTCTTCTGGTCCTTGCCAACTATATAACTGTAAATTTATGCTTTGGTTACATGGGCCCTTAAATGAAAGAGATGAAGGTAACAGGAATGATAACATTGCTTTTAGATTAGCTTGTACTGAATGCTGATTACTCTGGTTATTGCCAGTATTTATTAGATTTACTATTACATACCCAGACAGAGGGTCCCAGGATCAGTATAGATCCAGAATGCAAATCTAGAAGTCTGATGTCATTTAGTCTAACCCCTTTAATTTTTTTTATGAGACAGCTGAGGCTTGGGAAAGTTAAACATCTTGTTCAAGGTCTCACAGTTAAAAAGTGGAAAGGCTGGGACTTGAACTTGGATCTTGTGACTTTGCATTCAGATATCTTTCCATTATACCATGTATTTTATTATCAATGAGATCCAGAATCTAATCATTAGCTAAGCAGAATTGGTATCAAATAAATCTGCATAAAATAAAGTCCAACTTCCAGAGTAATGATGACTCCCCCATCTAATGATGTAGTAAAAAATAAAAAAAGGAAAAAAAAGAAGAGAATAAGTCAGGTACTGTGTTAAGCTCTTTTACAAATATATCATTTGAACCTCACGATAACATTGTGAAGCAGATGCTATTATAATCTTCCTTTTATTGTTTACAAAACTGAGGCAGAAATTAAGTAACTTGTCCAAGTCATTCAGCTGGTAAGTGTCTGAGGCTGCATTTGAACTGAGGTCTTCCCAACTCCAGGCCTAGCCCTCTATCCTTTGCCATGTGGCTGCCAAAGGACAGTCCCCTAGAACTTATGTGGTACTTTCCACATTCTAAAATACTTACAATCCAAAGAATTCTCTATGTGATTGTCACAACAGCTGGTATATGTCACGATTTGATTTTATAGTGGAAGAAACTACTGCCTACATGGTCTGCTTAAGGTCACACAGTCTTCCAGTGACAGACAGACATAAAGACTTGAACATGTCTCTTGATTCTTGGTCTGAGTGCTACTTCCACAGCCTTCAGGGACAATACAAGAGGACTGAAAACTAATTAATTCAGAACATGCTTTGTGCTTGGAATTAATGAGATTTTACAGAGCAGAACTATTGATATTGTTTGGAAACTGCTCGTGAAAACAGGTGTTCACTTTCTCTAGCAAGGATAGGTTTTGTAGATGCTTTGCAAGAAGAGTTGGTGACAAGGCCTTTAAGAATGACACTTCCCTGAAGAAGAGACTCATGATCCAGAATGGCAAATCTGAGACTTCTTCCTACAGTCATATAAAGATATCTAGTACTATGCAGATTAGTGATAATTTGAAAATGTCACTTTCCTAAATGTCTCTTAGTTAATAATAATTATTGTTTAATATAACAATATTAAAGTATTAATAGTACTTTATCAATTGTACAATGATTAATAATGAGTAATGATCACTTTAAATGGTCATTCAAAGTCCTTGAAAAAGATAAAAATGATGTGGCTTATTGATGGCTTCTGTGGAAATTACACTGAAAGTCCTAGGTACTTTTTCTTCTGCTTAGAATGTGTGTAGTTTTGAAGAAATCAAGTCTGTCTCTGGGCCTTAGTTTCATCATCTGTAAAGTGAAAAGAATTGATTATTTCAACTCTAAATCTTATGATCTTAAGGTTCTAGTAATTGGTGATCTAAGATGGAGAGATTCAATTTAGGATGTGAGTAACATAAGGAAGGCAAAACACAACGTTACCCATGGGAGTAGAAATTAAAAAAAAAAAAAACCCTGAGGGACTTCCAGTTAAAATGGCAATGCAAAAATTCCTAGAAGAGCCCAGGTCTACTGACAAATACTCAGCAAAGATTTAAAATGTCATGGAAATAAGTTTTACATGGCTTCAAATGTATAATTAACATAATATTCTTTCCTTTCCCAATGGGTGGGGAAGGGGTGAGAATGAGGGAGATAAATTGGAACTCATTTTTTTTTAAAAGTTGATGTTAAAAATAGGTGAATGAATAAACAAATAATTAAATAACATAAATATGATTTAAAAGGTCATTAGATGAGGGGTGGCCAGGTGGCTCAGCGAGTAAGAGCACCGGCTCCAGTGTCGGGATGACCTGGATCGAATCCCAGGCTCAGATACTCAGCACCACACCCAGAAATAACTGGCCATGTAACCTTGAGCAAGTCACTTAAACCCAATTGCTTTACAAAAAAAGGTCATTAGATGGAAAAAAAAATTATAAAGAAGACTAAAAAGAAACACCAGTAAGATTCTCCATCCAGTCCAGGACTAAACAATAAAGTCATAAAGCAGATAGAAACTTTGAGAAGACAGAGGGAGAGACAGAGACAGAGATAGAGACAGAGACAGAGAGAGACAGAGACAAAGAGAGAGACAGAGAGCGAGTGAGAGAGAGAGAGAGAGAGAGACTGCTTGTAAGTGGTTCGTGAAGTCAGTGGGATCTCAATCCTTGTTCACCAGAGCAATAGTGAGAGGACAGAGCGAGCCTCCAATGGGTCTTTATACAGAGAGATATGGCCTGTCATTGTAGCACAGCTCAAGAAGCTTTGAGAAGACCTAAAACCTATGCTCCTATTGGAGAATCAGCGGGTAACTGGGTCAGTGTAATTCTCTAGCAGACTATGATACAGGGATCCCATTAGAAGACTTCAGACCAGCCTAACCCCCACCATCCAAAAGTGCTTGTCAAGGCCATAGGAATAAATACTTTGTTCATGGGGATGGAATAGGAAACAGATATGGGAGAGATGGTATAAGTGCAAACAAGGTGGGATTTTTGTTGTTTTCTTTTTGGAGTTCAGTTTCTCAGGCTCAGGCTAAATTGTAAACATCTGAAGGATTGATCTCCTTTTAACCCTAATAATTCACAGCTGTATTGAGTTACATAGGTTTTGTGCCTTCTGGCTCTGAACCAATCAGTGGCCAATGCTTTGTTATATATACTGGGAGGTTAGTAATTTACTTTGAGAATTTGCTCATCAGAAGGATCTTTGATTCCCTGATGGAGACTTTGAAATCATTTGTTCTGAGGCCCCCAACTATTCAGATATCTGTGCTCCCTGGATCTGATGATGTAGGTAAAGCATATAGCAGTAGTGCTTTGTTCAGAGAGTTGGAGCCCTGACTGTTGTTCTTTGTGCTGATTTCTCTGCTTATATTTTCTCCACGTTCAGGGTGCTGACCTTTCCCCTGAACTAATGAATGTAATTAATTCAAGGAAGATTGTTGACCCCTGTATAGTTACCTTTCCTTTAGAAAAGTAGATCAAAAGAGCTTGTGCTAGTAGGGCATCCTGGGTGTGCTAGAGTGATTGCTATTACAGATGGGGAATAGTTAGACAAATTATAGCATATGAATATAATAGAATATTATTGTGCTGTAAGAAATTTGTAGATAAAAATTAGAGAAATTTAGGAAATGATGCAGATTGAAGTGAGCAGTCATGAAAACAGTTTATATGATGACTATAATAGTCTAAAAGAAAACAGTTTTGAAAGACTTAATAACTTTGATTAATGTCATGACCAATGATAATGGGAAAGCACCTGCATGAGGCCTCCAAAAGATGGTGATAGAAACTAGGGATTGTAGTAGAAGTCAAGGATTGATTTTAGCCACCCTTTGAACTACATCACCATCAAAACCATAGAAAGACTAACCAATCTGTCATTTCACATGATACGACAGTGAAAATATGTATGATTTAAAGATATAGGTAGGAAAATAGAGTCATGCTTAAAGGCACTATAGATAATGAAACAGTTGCAATATTTAGTATTTATGTACTAGATGACATAGCATCCTACAACTTAAAAGAAAAAAAAAATCAAATTGTAAGAAGTGGGCAGCAAAACTGTGAGCTGGTGGCCTCAATGAGTTCTTTCCAGAGCTAGTCAACTATAACAGATATATAAGTAAGATATATGTTAAGGACATGAATAGATTATTAGAAATATTAGATATGTGAGATCTCTGGTAATTACTGAAAGTCAATGAAAAGGCATATACATATTTTCAGCTTAGTGTGGCATCTCTACAAATATTTACCATATACTAGGCCACAAAAAATTCATAAATAAATGTAAAAAGTCAGAAATATTAAACCATGTTTATTAAACCAATAAACATGCTTTATTGACCATAATACAATAAAATTGTGATCAACAAAATATATTTGAAGAATGGATTAAAATTAAATGAGACTAAATGATGCAGTTGAAACAAATACATATATGATATATGTATATTATATTTGTATTTTCTATTGGCATATATAGCTAGTATTTTGTTGTTGTTTAACCATTTTTAGTTGTGTCCAACTCTTTATGACAAGATTTGGGTTTTTCTTGGCAAATACTAGATTGGTCCATCATTTGTTTCTCCAGTTCATATTACAAATGAGGAACGGAGGCAAACAAGGTTAAGTAACTTGCTCAGGATCACACAGCCACTAAGTATCTGAGGCCAGAGTGGAAGTCAGGAACATGAGGGCACTGTGCCCCTCTGAGTGCTCTCTAGCAACCTTCTGAGACAATAAGTAGCAATCATCCTGCATTGACAGAGGGAGTTACCTCATTTGATAGTTCCTTTATATGAATAAAATCAAAGATCTAGTCCTTGTCTCTATCCCTATGTAGAAATACTAGATATAACAATAAAACAATAAAAATAAATTGAAGAAATAGACAGAAGTACAATGATCTATCCATCTATCTATCTATAGTTTTAACAATTTACTAATTTTGAGTTCTAAATTTTCTTCTCATTTCTCCCCTCCCCCCAGCCTAAGACAACATGCAATTTCAGACAGGCTCTACATATACATTCATATTAAACATATTTTACATTAGTCATGTTGTAAAAGAGAATTAGAACCAATAAGAGAAATCACAAGAAAGAAGAAACGACAGAGAGGGAAAGAGAGAGAGAGAGAGAGAGAGAGAGAGAGAGAGAGAGA
>NW_027185764.1:20663696-20668550 GCF_028583685.1 Petaurus breviceps papuanus
AGAGAGAGAGAGAGAGAGAGAGAGAGAGAGAGAGAGAGAAGAAAGAACAAATAGTAGGGGGGGGGAGGCTAGATGGTGCAGTGAATAAAGCACTGGCCCTGGAGTCAGGAGGTCCTGAGTCCAAATCTGGCCTCATACACTTAACAATTACTAGCGATGTGACCTTGGGCAAGTCACTTAATCCCCATTGCCCTGCCTTGCCCCCTCCAAGAAGCAAAAAACAAAAACAAAAACCACCACAACAAATTCAGAACAGATAGTATCCTTTGATATGCATTTATAGCATTTTCCAGCATGAGTCATTTGGAGTTGTTTTAGATCCTTGAAGTGCTAAGCAGAAAGGTCTATCAAAGTTAGTCATCCGGGGCGGCCAGGTAGCACAGCAAGTAAGAGCACTGGCTCCAGTGTTGAGAAGACCTGGAGATTGAATCCCGGGCTCAGACACTTAGCACCCACCCAGAAACACCTCGCAGTGTAACCTTGAGCAAGTTACTTAACCCCAATTGCTTAGGGGCGGCCAGGTGGCTCAGCTAGTAAGAGCACTGGCTCCAGTGTCGGGATGACCTGGATCAAATCCGGGCTGGGATACTCAGCACCACACCGAGAAATAACTGGCCCTATAACCTTGAGCAAGTTACTTAACCCCAATTGCTTTAAAAAAAAAAGTTAGTCATCCCACAATGTTGCTGTTACTGTGTACAATGTTTGTCTGATTCTGCTTCATTCAGCATCAGTCAATGTAAGTCTTTCTAGGTTGTTCTGAAGTCTGTCTGCTCATTATTTCTTATGGAACAATAGTATTCCATTACATTCATATATCATAACTTGTTTAGCCATTTCCCAATTGATGGGCATCCCCCTCAATTTCCAATTCTTTGCCATCGTGTGCATGTGGGACCTTTTCCTGTTTTTGTGATCTTTTGGGAACAGACCTAGAAGTGATATTTCTGGTTCAAAGAGGATGTGTTGTTTTATAGCCCTATATGCATAGTAATTGCTCTCCCAAATGGTTGGATCAGTTCACAACTCCATCAGCAATACATTAGTGTTCTAATTTTCCTACATCTTCTTCAGATGTGAGTTCTTATAAATCTAACTTGGTTTTCTACATATTTTAGAAATGAAGCCTTTATCAAAGACACTGGTTGTAGAAATTGCTTCCCAGTTTTCTGCTTACCTTCTCATCTTAGTTGCATTGGTTTTGTTTGTGAAATTTTTATAATTACAATTTACACTTTAATGTAATCAAAATTATTCATTTTACATTTTATAGTATTCTCTATCTCTTATTTGGTCAACAATGATCTCTTTGGCAATTGATGTTTTATTTAGGATTCCTATAGATTAACTAAAATGAAAAGAAATAATAACTTCAATAAAATATCAGACTATTAAATAAATTCTCAAAATTATCAGCCTTTCTGTACATTACTAATAACATATATCAAGAAGAGATAGAAAAACATTGATTAAAAATTGCCATGAAATTTAGAATATATCCAGCATAAACATGAATTATGAAAATAATGACAAAATACTCTTTACAAAAATCAAAGAAGAAATATTGAAGATATATTAAATGTTCCATTTGGGTATGCTAATATTATATTAGCTTAATTAATTCAGTTTGAGTAACATAATAATAAAAATAGTAATAGGTTACTTTATAGAACTGGAGAAAATTATTACAAAATTATTCTGGTTGTACAAAAGGTCAAGAATTTTAAGAATTAATGTTTAAAAAGATATTACATAGATCTAGTAGTACTAAATCTCAAACTAAACTACAAATTATAAATCATTGAAACTATTTAATACTGAATATATGTGTGTATACACATGCACACATATGTATATATGCAAACACATATATAGAATGTGTGCTTGTATGTATGCATGTCATGATTAATTAAACAGATTAGATACACAAGATTGAGAAGGAAAAAAAACATACCAGTATTATTAGGGTGAATAATTGAAACACATAAAACCAAATTGCTGGGAAAATTGAAAAGTACTATTGCAGAAAATGGGTTGAGGTGAGTAACACACCATACATACATCACCATAAACTTCAAAAGGATACCAGAACTGTATATAAACAGTCATGTCATAAATCAACGGAAAAAGGAAATAGATGCCATTCATAACCATGAATAAAGGGACAATCATTGATAAAACAGGTTCAGAAATGAGAATAAATGACAAAATGAGGGAAATTATTATATAAAATTGAAACGTTTCTACCTTATCAAAAGCAATATAGTTAAAATTAGAAGGTAAAGAATTACCTAGTTATCTAGAAAAAATCTTTCATCTAACTATGTAAAATATATAATAAATCAATACAGATATATAAAAACAAATGTTTCTTTCTATAGATAGGTGAGGCTCAAAAGCACTTGAATAGCTGAAAATACCAGACAAGTACTACTTTCCTTGCCATTACATAGCAAAAAAGAAGAAGCAGAAGGAGGAGGAAGAGGAGGAGGAGGAGGAGGAGAAGTCACAAAATAGAAATCCACAAATTGGGGTACAGTTCAACAAATTATAGTATATGAATATAATAGGATATTATTGTGCCATAAGAAATTAATGAAGAGACAGATTCAGAGAATTCTAGGAAATCATGCAGAGTGAAGTGAGCAGAATCATGAAAAAAAAAAATCTATATGATCACCATACTAAGAACACAGTTTTGAAAGAACTTAATAACCTTGATTGCTGTCATGGTCATTAATGCCTCTAGCCCCTTGGTGATGGAGCTGGCCTTTATCCTTTTATCATAGAGGTGTTGAACTTATGGCTCAGAATGAGACATATATTTTCAGATATAGTCAATACTTGTATTTATTTTGCTTGACTATACTTATTTGTTATAAGGAACTGTCAAAAGGGAGTGAAGTTTAGAAGTAATCGGAAAAAAGAAAGAAAATAGTGTCAGTGAAATACTTAAGTACATAGAATTGGAGAAGGAATTTCAGAAAGGCGCAAAGACAAGCAGGACCATGCTATTACTACCATTAAACTTAATATGGACATAGAGAGTGGACACGTTGTTTTGACCCCAGGTGAGAAAACTCCTTCTATCAGTGCAGGTCATAAACTTATTTGCAACCTTGTCTTCTATGGTTGACTAAATTACTGAGAAGTGAAGCAAATAAATTTAATATTTCAATACATTTAATATTTTATTTGCCCAATTACATGTAAAAACAATGTTTAGTATTATTTTTTTTATTTCAAATTCTTTTCCTCCCTCCCATCCCTCCCCACTAATTGAGAACCTAAGCAATTTTATATAGGTTCCATGTTAGTGACATTGTGAAAGAAAACACAGGACAAGAAAAAATTTTTTAAAGTAAAGAAAAAGTGTGCTTTGATCTACAGAAGTTAATCAAATTTCTCACAGGTTATACAGTCAGTATGTGTCAGAGGCAGGTCTCAAACCCATATTCCTGACTGGAATGGCAGTTCTCTATTCAGTCTGCCTCTTCTAAATTTAATATGTACTTTTAAAAACCCAAGCAAATGATATTTTTAGTAGGTCATTATTTCACATAAAAACCTCTTGTTAGGTTCTTTGTACAGTATATTGAAATCTTGGTATGTTTTGATAATTAAGTTCATAATTTTAAAAGAGAAATTTTAAAAAAATTCGATTAATAGGAGATTAAAACTCAGATGGGGCGGGGGATTTGTCTTTAAGCTCCATGTATGTTTTATACCCCTCTTTACTATCATTCCTCCAAATTAGTTTGTTTCCCCTTAGATTCCACAAAGTTGTAATATGTTTTATAGGTCTAGCATCCTTTTTCTAAGAGGAAGTTTGAAAGAAACAGGTATGCTTCTGAGCAGGAACTGATAGAAACTGGACTCCGATTCTATTATAACCTCCTGGGATAAAGGGTCTTTTGCATTCAAGCCACTGTACCCCCTCTGATGCCTTACTGAAGATGTAGAAATCACAAAAAGCAATTCAATTCAAGAAACCTGTTAAATGCCAACTATGGAAATGGCATTGTGCTAGGCATTAGAAATGCAAACTAGAAAACTGAACAGTTCCTACCCTGAAGGAGCTCTCAAACTAATGGGGAGTGATGGGGGAAATTATGAAATGTTCACAAAAAACCCCACTGATACAAAGAGGAATGTCATAAGGACAAAGAAAAACAATTTTTCTACTTGATCCTGAAGCAATGATGATGCAACTGTTATGGACTCCACAAGTCTTATATGATTATTTGAGATGCAGTTAATATTTGGAGGGCATTATTGAGATCTTTGCCATACACAGTTCCCCATCTCTTAAGTCATATGTATGAATCTATGCACATTTTTCTTATTCAATATTAATCTATTTTCATTATAATCCATCTTGATTGGACTATAGACTCTAGTCCTTGAGGACTTGCCAGGACAAAGGCCTTCAGGGGTCAAAATTCCTGACTCATGAGAGGTCATTGTTAAATTTTCAGTGTGAATATTTACATCTAAGAAATTGGCATGCCCTACAAATCAGGACTTGATTTACTGTTTTCCTGATTGGCTAGGCTTAAGAAAGTGATGGAGAAAATGTTAATGCAATTTGACCTTAAAAGTGTGCCTTGCTTATATTTCTTTTTGGAAACTTGTTCTTAAACATTCACCAGCATATCCCAAAGAGTAATATCTATGCATCTGCAAAACAAAGTAGACAACTGAGAAACACCAGGTATCTGGGATCTGAACCATGTATATGTTCCCTCCAATGAGGCAAATTGAAGCCCCATCCATGCTGGACTATCCTGTGCAACTCTTTTGCAAATCCTCTCGTGTGTGTGTGTGTGTGTGTGTGTGTGTGTGTGTGTGTGT
>NW_027185764.1:20668560-20668813 GCF_028583685.1 Petaurus breviceps papuanus
GTGTGTGTGTGTGTGTGTGTGTGTGTGTGTGTGTGTGTGTAAGAGTGTCAATAACTATTTTGCATGACTTCATTATTTCTTGATGTTGTGAGGATTACCAGTGGAGTGTAAGGGCTAACTATCCATATGCCTCACATTCACGAGCCCAGATAGGTGGTATAATGAAAAGATCACTGGACTGGAGTCAAGAAGATATGAATTAGAATCAAGCCTTGGTCACTTACCTAGCCCACTCCCACCTTTCCAATATTAC
>NW_027185764.1:20668823-20679581 GCF_028583685.1 Petaurus breviceps papuanus
GCTGAATCACACAGAGCCCATTGGGGGAGGAACTTGCTTAGGGGAAGGCTTGCATGTAGGAAGGTTTTCACACCTTTTGGTACTAAGCTAATCAGGCACTGACTGAGTCATGAGGGTTGTGGTGCCTTCTGGCTCTGAGAAATATATATGTACTCTGAATTGGTATTTTGCTTTGGGGGGGAGGGTTTGCTCATGAGAAGGATCTTTTGATTTCCTGATGGAGATTCTGCATAGCCCCTATGTTCAGAGCCCCCAACTGCTTATGTAATATTGCTTTACTCAGATAGCTGGAGCTCTGTCTGTTGGTCTTTGTGCTAATTGCTCTACTTGTATTTTCTACTTATCTACTTTCTTGGACACTCCACATTCAGAGTGCTGACCTTTTCCCCAGTACTAGTGAATGTAATTAACAGTAGGATTGTTAAGCCCTTTCTGAGCAGTCTTCCCTTTAAAAGCAGATCAAAAAACCTGTGCTAACAGCCATCCTTGGTGTTCTAGGGTGCTTGCTATTACATTCTCCCATACCTGAAACTCTCTTCTTCCTCATCTCTACCTTCTGCCTTCCCTGGCTTCCTTTAATTCCCAAATAAAATTCCATGCTCTACAGAAATTCTTTCCTAAGCTCTTAATTCTAAGACCTTGCCTCTATTAATTACTTCCTGTTCATCCTCCCCATTTGTATATATTTGTTTGTTATCATGTTCATTAGTTTGAGGTCACCTTGAGGGCAAGGACTACCTTTTCCTTTCATTTGTATTCCCAGGACTTGGCACAGTGTCTGGCACATAGTTGACACTTAAATGTTTATTGACTGAGTGAATGTATTAGTGACCCTGGACAAGTCAGTTAACCTCTTTTGGCTTTAGTTTCTTCATCAGTAGAATAAGGATAACAATAGCAACTTCCTCACAGGGTTGCTGTGAAGATCAAATAAGATAATATAAATAAAGTTATTTGTAAACTTTACAGTGACATATAAATAAATGGTGGTGCTGGTGCTGGTGCCGGTGGTGGTGGAGATCACCAGACAGTCTTTTTCCTTATACATTTAATGCGTTACATAGTTTCCAAAAATATGAAGTTAATAGCCCAAATGTACTCTGACCTTATATGAAGTCATCTAGAGTATTGTATTGAGTTTGAGGTGCAATGGTTTAAGAAGAATGTTGATAAGCTGGAAGGTCCAGAGATGGGCAACCAGGATGGTGAAGTGCCTTAAGAAGATCAGCTGTAGGAATTGGGTGTGTTTAGCCTAGAGAAGAAAAAGCTTGAATATAGGGAGGGTAATAGGAGTCTTCAGGCCCATTGAAGTTCCATCCTATAGGGGAGGAACTAAATTTGTTTTTATTTGTTCCAGAGGCCAGAATCAGTGTCACTGAGTGAAAGTTTCAAAGATACAAAGTTAGCAACTAGAGGCAACAAGCATTTATCCATTAAGCCCTTACTGTGTTTCATACCCTGCATTCTAGGCTAAGTGCTAGGGCTGGCAGTGCCAATGCAATATTAACAGCACCCACCATCCCTATAAATAGACTGAACATGACTATAAATATTCCTGCATGGTGCTTAATTGTAAAATATAACAGACTCTCCATATGTAAAACAGAAAGAAGAAAAACATTTATTCAGACACCACAAAACCAAATACCACCACCAGGAAACTGAATCCATCATAGCAACATAGAAGTTGATGTACCACAATGTGGCAGAGAGCCTCATTATCCTTTAGCCTTCCTACAAATCAATATAAGCGTATTTGTCATAGCAGGTGGCAATAAAACCAACTCTTACTCACAAACGTCTCTATCTCCTTGCCTGAGCATCCTCCCTCTCCCACCATCTCTTTGGCTCTGATTCCCAGCTTTCTGTGGGCTCTGCTCTACCCTTCAGGAAACTCCTCCCACCACAGGTTCCATGTGATCACATTCAGCCTATTGGGGGCAGAGTATATTTTCAAAGCAGGGAAGGTCTTCAAATTCCCCTAGGTCTATTAAGGGACAGGGAAGATCTTCAAATTCCCATTACCAATACAGGGCTACAAATGGTTATTTTTCCTTTGTTTTGAGGAGGACCAATGACATCATGGGGTGATGTCTTGAATCATGAGTGTTATGGATTTAAGTGAGGCAGAGTTGCACAGGGTGATCAACCTCACTCTCTCGTTTAGAGTCATCAAAGTCCGGTGGCAAGACAGAAGTCAGGATGACTGGTGATGGTCCAGGATGCAGTAAATGACCTTTGGTATCTGACCAAGCTCTAAACTCTCCACAACACAGCTTCAGTCACCTTCATGGCCAATGGAACAAATTATTCTTATTCACCTATTCTACTGGGGTGAGTCTTCAGATGCTTGGCATAGATATGCCAATGGGTTTGAGGCCTTCAAGTACCCTCACACTGGTTTAACCCAGCTACTGGAGATGGTTTTATAAGGGTGTGACTGCTGCACATGCTACAGCCTGAAAGTAGACTTCAAAGATAGATGAGCAGCCCTGAAAAGAGCTCAGCAAGCTCTCACTCCAGACGGGCTAGTCATCCCTGAACACTACATATGCCTCAAGGGGTACAGATACAAAGAAAAAAGAAAGCCAGTGCCTGACCTCAAGAAGTTTATATTCTAATGGAAGAAGACAACACAGTAAAGGGGGATTGCAACTGTGGGGATAGAGCAAGTTACCTATGAATTAAGGATGCTGGAAAAATTCAGAGAGCCAGGAAGAAGAGATGAAGCATATCTGGCCTTGGCCTGCTCTCCCAAGTCCCAGAAAGAACCCAGAAATGGGAGAAGGGGACTGACAAAAGGACGTTCCAGGTTGAGAAGTCAGCTGAGGTATGGTGGGACGGAGAGACAGGTCAGCTACAGTTATCCAAAAGTAGATGGACTGTTTCTAGAGGCAGCTGATTGCCCCTTTCCTAGATCTCTTCAAGCAGAGATTATGTAATCATGTGGTGGGTAGGTTAGAGTGGGAATTCTTTTTGTGTATAATGAACTTAGGCATGAAATTATGCAGGTTTAATTAGATGGTCATTAAAGTCCCTTCCTGCTCTCAAATTCTGAGATTCTGTGACTTTTCTGATGATTGGCCTTTCTCTGATTCTACCTTGTTTCTCCTTGTATATAAAAAGCATTGCAGTCTGCTCACTGTCACCTATGAATCTCCCTTGCCATCGGGAAATAATACATGATTTGTTTTCTACTAATGGCAAAGAGGCAGGTGGACAGCACAGAAGGTAGAGCAACACTAGGCTTGGAGTTAGGAAGATGTGAATTCAGATTTTGCCTCAGACACTTACTACCTCACTGTTATCCTGGACAAGTCATTTCACCTTTCTTTGCCTCAGTTTCCTCAGCTGTAAAATAGAGATAGTGGCAGCCTGCACCTCTCATGGATGTTGTGAGGATCATATGAGATGATATTTGATAATGCTTAGCCCAGTGCCTGGCACATAGAGGTGCTATATACATGTATGTTCTCTTCTTTCCCCCCCCATTTTTAATTCTTCAGAGATTGTGAAGCTTTATGATTCATAACCATACACTATGTTGTATATGTAGCATACTGGTATTAAACAGATGGACCCTTGATCAAAGGACAAATGTTAGAGTCATAAAATAGCTTTCTGGATAATTCAGACCCAAATCCCGCTAATCACGGGATCAGAGGATTTAGAGATGAAGAGGCCCTATAGAGGTTCTAGTCCAACCCTATTACCTTATAGATGAGGCAGCTGTGATCTAGAGAAGGGAAGGAACTTGCCCAAGGTCACACAGCTAGTTATGTAGCAGGACCAGGCTATTTTACTTAGGTATTTTTAACTCCAAATCTAATTCTCTGTGTCACATATCATTCAAATGTGGTCAATAACTTTCACCCTGTTCCTGGCAGAAATCTGATAGAAATTCAAAGGTAGTCTCTACCAGCAACTCAGTCATCTTATTGATAGGATTAAATCCACCACTGTTTTCCCTCAGACCAACCAGTTCTATACCAGACAAAGGGCAAAGGCCAGAACACAGGGACATAGGCACAGGGACAAGATAGTTCCTTCTTTCTCCTTTTTCCCCTTCCCTCCCATAGGAAGGGATACTGGGATAGGGCTTTGTACTCAGGGTATACACAGTAATTCTTGAGCCATGGCAGTGAAGATTCTGCTACTACCCTCTCCGTATTGCACTTGTTGTCCACAGGGACAGTGAATATCATTGCCTTCCACCTCCCCACATAGAACTTCCCAGCTACAGCCACAGTCATCTACTATTGCACAGCCTGCCACAGAAGCCCTTGAATTATCAAAACAACTTCTTCGATTCCCTTCTTCATTCCCACAAACTATCACACCCACTTAGCATGCATCTATTTGCAGTCACACTTGTTTATTGTAACATGCCAGGAAAAGCTTTCTGGGGAATCAGACGTATGCTGTGAATGGCTATGTTCATCCATACTTGGACACACAATGCATGTAGCTATAAAGTATCTGTGTGTCTGTACATATATGTGGGGGGGAGCAGGCAGAATAATTGAGTTTTTCCCAAAAAGGATAATTAGGGATGTGTAAATTACTTCCCAAATGACCTCAATAGAAGAAGCTATCTTGTCACATGCTGGGATACAAGATATGGTTAACTATGATGAGATTAAAACTACTGAATGTCTCTCAGCATTTTATTAGTGGCAACATAGGAAACAAATAGCTCTTTGTAAGTGTATTCACATTCTGCCAAATGAATAGTTTAATTGTGTGTCCTATTTTATTTCATTTTTTTTTGCTTCAATATCTCTCCACTATGTCTTTCACATGCGCTCCCTTTTCTCCACTTACCCAGCAAACACTGTCATTTAGGCCCTTATTGCTTCTTGCCTCAATTGCTGCAATAGCTTCATAATTGGTCTTCCTTGTTCTAGTCTCTCCCTTCTCCCAATCTATTTTCCATATATCTATCAGATTGAATTATTTTATTGTATAGGGACAGCCATGTCATATCCCTGCTTAAAAAACTTTAATGGCCCCCAATTACCTCTAGAACCAAAAAAGGCAACTCTTGCTTCATGATCCAACTTTAACCAATCTCTCCAAACTCCTTCACCCCCTCGCACATTTTATACTCCATCCAAACCATACTACTTACCATTCTTCATTCACAATATTTCACTTCCCATGTCCATGCCTTTGCATGGGCTGGTCCCCACACTTGCAATACACTATCTCCTCATATTTGTCTCAGAATCCTTAGCTTCTTTCAAGGTTCAGTTCCTTTATATTCTTCTGCAAATGTCTTTTCATAAGGCCTCCTCTGCTTGTGAATAAACCTCAATGTTACTTTATATTTACTTTTCATGTATTTTGTATAATTCCAAGGGAAATTTCCTTCCCACGTGAGCCAACTTCACACGAAGTAGGATACCATCTATACACTGATTGTGGGGTATTTAAATATTCCTCTGAATGAAAACATGTTCACCACTGATTTACTTTTATGCCTGAAATTTTCAGCACTAAGATTAACCCATAACAGACTCTAGAGAGATAAGTATTATAATTCAGCTAAGACTTCTATTGATTCATTTAAAATATGTTTTCATCAGGTTAAGATTTTAATTGTTCATTGTATCAACATGGTCAAAAAAGAATTCCCTACCTATCCACCAGCCCTCTGGTCATGCTGGTCTTCGAACAACTTTTTCAGTCTCTAATAGCATGGTCGTATGATCTGGCTGTTGTTAGAACCTTTTTTATCTTGGTAATAATTGCCAGAACTTGACCTCTATTTACATAGCCTTAAAGAGCCCAAGGTCACCATTGTGTTTGTGGCATGATTGTGAATGCACTTCAGGGGGGTGGTTAATATTCTCTTAATGAGGCACTTTGTCTATGAACAAATCAATTTAAAAAACATTTATTAAGAGTCTCCTATGTGGGAGACATTGTGCTAAGCACTGGAAGGACACAAAGAAAAAGCAAAAATATCCCTTACCCTCAAGCAATTTACAATCTAATGTGGGAGATCACATACAGAAAAATCAATGGAGAGTGATGTATGTATGGATCATGGAGTTTCACAATCTCATAAGAATCCCAAATGTCAGTGACGGAGAAGACAAAAGAAAGATGGACAGTGGGTACAAGTAACTTATAACATATAGTCAATGATAAACTGCAAGTGAGAAACTTCATAAAATACATCATCAATGATGTATAAGAATAGAAAAGAAAATGGGTCAATCACATGGTGAGAGAAAGGAATAAGAAATGGGCAGGCTGAATGCTGCTTCACTAGTATTCAGAAATTCTCCCTAGCACTAACTGTTCTTAGATGTAAACTCCCAGGCACAATGGGTGAAACCTTTCTGGGGGATTTATGGAAATACATGGACAAGAATTACACTATATAAAGAAATTTTCTGTGTGCTTTGGGGTCTATTCAAATGGGAAAAATACTCATAATCAAACACAGAATTATGGGATCTCAGAGTTGAAAGCAACCTAAAGGCTATCTGACTGACTATATGCATGAATGAGAATCTCCTCTATGTCATGTCAAATAAATGGTCATATAGCTTTTGCTTATGGAACTCAAGTACCACTTTTAGGAAAAGGGAAACACAAATTCTTTAGGCAAATCCTCCCATTGCTAGACACCTCAATTATTAGGAAACCCTTCCTCTTATCAGCTTCACTTCACTCCTCCCACCACCTTCTCAAATACTTGTTAATGCTTTTCTCCTTTTTTCTTTCCTAGTTCTAGATAGATAGATACATACATACATAGAGAGAGAGATGAAGGTAGATAGACAGGCAGATAGACAGACAGACAGACAGACAGACAGATAGATAGATAGATAGATAGATGGACAGATAGATGGATAGATGGATAGATTGATTGAGTATACAGATAGATAGGTTGCTAGATAGATAACCTGTTAGAACCAGCATCCTAGAGGACCTGGATTATCTTCGTTTTTATTTTATTTTATTTATTTCTCAAAACTGTATCTCCCTATCTCACCCAGGCTGGAAGTTCAGTGGCCATTTATGGGCCCAGTCCCAAAACTGGAGGCTTTAACTTGCTCTTTTGGGGACCTGGGACTATTTGTCCCTCCCTAGGCAGCTCTGTGCTCTTCTCCCTAACCTGGGGGCTCACCATACCAGTTATGGAGTTAATGAAGACACCCCATTGGTTCAGTCCACTGAAGTTCAAAACTCCTGAGCTCAAGCTCTCTACCAGCCTCAGCCTCCTAGGTATCAGAGACTATACGTGTTTACCACATCATGCTTAAATCTGCAATCTGGTTCTCCTGCCTAGTCACCATCCTCAGATCTATCTATCTATCTTTCTATCTATCTATCTATCTATCTATCTATCTATCTATCTATCTATCTATCTATATCTATCTATCTATCTATCTATCTACCTTCATCTCTCTATCTATTTCACCATCTATCCAAAATTCATACATCTATAGGAAGACTCTCTCTATTTATAAGTGGTTTTTTATTCATTCATTCATTCATTCCTCCTGCTGTTCCTAATTCTCCTCATGGGACAAAGCAAAAAGCTACCATATCTTCTCAAAGTCTTTTCTGGCCTAAATGTTCCCATTTTCTTCAAATAATCCTTATATCTCACAACCTCAAGAACCACTCCTCACTGCCATCATCCATAATTCATGATTTCATCATGTATATATTAGTAGGGATTAATTTGCATGATTAACCTAAAGCTATGAGGACATCCAGTTCAAAGTAGACCAGATGCATAAGCTCTGTGTGATTCATCATTAGAACTTATACACTGCCCGAAGTCACATCCATAAGACACCCACGTAGTTAAAAAGAGACAAATCACACCAAACAACTTGAATTTGGGGGTCCATAAGAAACCAGACTTTTGATTGGTTAGTTCTTTTATACATTTAATAGACAGCCTTAATCTTGATGACATTCTAGCATCTATTATTTGGGTCTTCATCCCTCTTAGATTTTCCACAGAAGTCATACAGGGATGACCTCGCTCTAGGCTTGGTGTCTGAAATTCTTTCTCTTTCTTGGGAGACTTGTGCTATTTAGCGAATGCTAAGTAAAATTAATTACCCCTTTTGTAAAAATTAATCTCTTTAGACCAGCACTTCTTTATAATTTAATGAAAGATCAGAATATAAAGATGTTCAATTTTGATTATTTGCTCATTTACAACACGTTTTTGTCACAACTCTATTGGGCTTTATCATCAGTCAGCAAAATAAGCATAACAGCATACTCCTGCCTCTGGATTATGTAGATAAAATGCAGAAATGCCATTTACATTTTCATTCTTTTCACTGAGCAACAAACCCAGGCAGGCAAGGAAATTAAAATTCACAACTTAATTGGATTTTCATACTGTCTTACCAGGTAATATTGTTTTCCCTCTCTTTATTATTGTATTCAAATGTCGGGTTTAATTCTAAAAGTGCATCTCTGAAGGTTAAAGGCCTTTAGTGGTAAATACTTCATTTAGAAACATTTAAAATCTATCACCCTTCTCTGTGAGGAAAGATATGTCTTCTGCGGGAATGGTATTTCAATTTAATTATGAAGCGAGCAAATGGCTAGGATTAATGCTGTGTTGTCCTGAAACATATGCCTTGACCAATTTCTCTTTCTATGCTTATTCTAGTTGGTATTTTCAAGACAAGTGGAAGCAAGAAATGTACAACTGGGTTTACATATTTATGAAAGCATATGTAGGGAGGAGAAATGCCTCATTTTTTAGAGACTTGTTCTAAGGATACTTAGCATCACCAGGAGATCAGAATGTCAATTGTAAGAAATACAATGGGCTGCAGGTTTGGTCAAGGACTTTTAAGAACTGTTCTGAAATTCAAATTCAGTCCCTCATCACCTTCCCCTCCAAGACTACCTAGCTTCTATCAAAGCATAACTTAGATGCAATCTCCTGCCTGAAGCCTTTCCTGATCTCTCACTGCTCTCATTCTAACTCCTTCCACTTTTAGAACCCTCTTCTTGAAATGGCTTTGTGGTTCCTTAATGTGTAAATGTTGTAACCACCCAGTAGAATGTAAGCTCCTTGAAGGCATGCTGTTTCTTGTTGTCCTTGAATCCACAGCACCTTCTTATAATACCTTAAATGTGATAGGTACGTCATAAATATCAATTGAATTTAATTGAACATGCTTGGAGCACAATTAATTTTGTTTTGTTTTAAAGTTTTACTGATAACCCATTTCCAGAGGCCACCTCCCCCAACAAGAATTTTTTTTTAACAACAAAAATAGCAAACTGATACAAGGACAATGTATGGTACTGTATGCAATACTCCATACTCATAATTCTCTCCTCCTTGCATGAAAAGCACAAAAGTGCCTTTTGTCATATTGTGTGTAGGGCCAGGATTGGTCACTGTAATTCTACAACCTTTAAGAACTGTCTAATTGCCGTGTGTGTATGCATGTATGTATATGCACATGTGTATGTGTATATATGCATCTATATGTAGTCATTATGCATATTGTTTTCCTGATGGTTCTTATTTCTCTCTGAATTAGTTCAGGAAAGTGTCTCCATGTTTATCCGAATCCCTTATACTCTGTTTAGTGGGTGATTCTACTTCATTCACAGGAAAGAATATAAGAAACCTTAAGAAACTTTGAGGGTCTTTCTCTTCCAGACTGATATTTTTTTGTGATGATAAATAAGTTCATTTTCTGTCTTTATTCTTACCTATCCCTTACTCATTGAAAGGACTTTGTCTCAGACAAACTGAGTCAAGAAAAAGATCTTAATTTAGAAAGACCAAGATCACCTACTGCATCCCAGGTCATCACCCATCATCTTGATCTATACCTTGCCACTGGACTTAGATGACTCTCGTGGAAATGGAATAGTTAATGACTTTACTAACTACCTTGATTTGCTTGAGCTCATCCAGAGAAGACTAGACTAACTTGGGAATCAGCATCAGGAGTCAGACTGAGCATCCCTTGAACTTGACATACAAGAGATCCTAAACAGTGTTAGCTTGCTGAACCCAGAACTCCCTCTGCTGTGCCAGAGACCCTAGAACTGATTTAAGCAGATTATACCAGCTCTAAAAGACAGATTTGAGACAAGCATCCTAGTTCCAAGACTTTGGGGACTTTTCAGCCTGACCTTCTTCCATGTTCCACGTACCCTGGGGCACCTCAGAACTTCTGTGAAACACCCCCTTCATGGTGAAAATCAAATTCTCGTTGGCAGTATCTGATTCCATAAAATAGCCATATCCACCCAGCTTTGTGGGTTTTTTGTTTATTTGTTTTTATGGTCTGTGCAGCCTAACCCCAAAGCAAGCTCAGTTCCAACTGTAGCTCTGCATGCATGACAAGCTTGAAAGAAATAAAACAAGCATATAACCTAATTTTGTTTGTCTTTCTTAGATTGAACTCTGGGGTTGACACCCTGGAGGAAAGAGTGAGGCTGATGACTTTGCACACCTCTGTCTCACTTATATCCAATTCAACTACAAGTTAAGACATGACCTTTCTGATGTCATTGGTTGTCTTTAAGAATGAAGGGCAAACACCAACAAAAATTCCATTACATTCATATGTCACAGTTTGTTTAGCCATTCCCCATCAACGAATAGTCATCTTATTTCCAGTTTTTTGCTACCACAAAAAGTGTTATTATGAATATTTGAGTATATGAGGAGCCTCTCTCTCTCTCTCTCTCTCTCTCTCTCTCTCTCTCTCTCTCTCTCTCTCTCTCTCTCTCTCT
>NW_027185764.1:20679591-20742965 GCF_028583685.1 Petaurus breviceps papuanus
TCTCTCTCTCTCTCTCTCTCTCTCTCTCTCTCTCTCTCTCTCTCTCTTTCTTTTTAGGGATATATGCTTAGCAGTGAGATGTGTGGATCAAAGGGTCTGAACAGCTTAGTTGCTATATTTTTCCATAATTCCAAATTGATTTCAAGAACAGTTGGACCAATTCACAGCTCTACCAACAGTATATTAATGTGTCTATTTCCCTCTTCTGTTGTCCTTGCTAATTAGATGAAATTGATGCAAAAGCTCAGTTATTTTAACCTGCATTTCTCCTATTATGAAGGGTTTTAGAGCAATCTTTTATGTGATTATAAATAGTTTTTTTTACTGTTATCAGAAATAATTGTTCATATTATTTGACTATTTAGTACTGACTTGGTCAGATATAATTATCATATACATTTATTTCACTTGGATTGTATCCTTGTGCACTGGACAGAGTGCTGGAGATAGAATTAAGTATTCATACTGCTTCAGACACATGCTGGCTGTGTGACCCTGGTGAAGTAACTTAACCTCTGAGGGTCTCAGTTTCCCTATCTGTAAATAAGGGGGAGGGTTGGATTTGATGACTTCTAAGGTCCATCCTAGATCTTACTCTATGATATCCTTATATATTATGGTTATCAGTCATTTATTAGAGGGATCTTGTGCAAAGACATTCTTACAATGTCTTATTATCCTCAATTTATTTATTTTCTTCATGCAAAAGCTTTTAAATTTTTTAAACCACATTTTTTTTACCTTTTGTGGTATCCTCTAACCTAGTTTTGGATGGGTACTTTTAAAATTGTACCTTTTATGCCTATGGACTGTAGGATTTTTAGCATAAAGATGTATACTACTTTATCAGAGACTATCTTTATCTATTGTCATAATTATGTGGTTTTGATGGTTTTGTTTTTAAAATAATTAATTACTTTAGTTATTTTCCTTATGTTGAATTATCCTTGCATCTTTGGTCTACATCCAACTTGGTCATGGTAAATTTTTTTATTCATATTATTGCTGCTGTATTACAATAGTCTTTTTTGTTGAATACCACTGTCACCTAAAGATAAATTTGAAAGAAGGGCTCTCACTTATTTGTTCTCATTATCCTGAATTGTCCTATTTCTAAAGTAAGTAGTCCCTAAGTTATAAAATGTTTATCTCACTATAACTATTTTCATTGGTATTGGGAGTCTCCAGTGAAGAAATGCCTTCCGTCAATGCAGATTAGCACCTTTATACAATTTGTAATTTTAAAATAATCTGAAAGTTCTGAGATTTTCTGAACCTTCTCCAGGGTCATATGGTCAGTATGTATCAGAGACAGAAGGTAAATCCAAGACTTCTTGACTAGAGGCTGACTCTGTAGCCACTGTGCTCTTGTGTTGCCATATTTATTAATTTGTAGAATTTTACACTCATTTTATAGAGTAGGAAAGTGAACCAATAAGGAGAGTTAAAATGACATTGTCATAGAATCACAATAAACCTGGCCTAGAGACAGCAAGAGTGCAAGGGAAAGAATATTGGATTTAAAGTTAAATGGCCTGAGTTTTCATTCAAAATTCTACCACTTTTTTTTTTAATAAACTAAGAATTACTTGGCATTTTCTTCCAAGTATCCTTTATATATGCAAGTCGTCCAATATAGAGTGTTATAAATTATGAACGTTCTAGAAAGAATACTGCAGGTAGCTTAGGAGGAAATAACCATCATTTGCTCTATTGTATGACTATTGGTTTTAGGTCTAAAGCCAGCGCTCTCATATTTCAGGTTTGATGTTTGGGTGAAATGAGTTACTCAAAAGTTATGAAATAGTTAACAAAAGGAAGTTGTCTTTGCCCTAACACAGCAAGGTTGTGCAACAAGGATACAAACATAACTTTTCTGGATGAAGTCCTCCATCCCCATATGGAAATACCATCAGGCCAGGATATGGTGAAGGACATGACAAATTACATGATCTTCAGAAATTTCAAGTTGGAGAATGGCGGCTTGTGGATGTACCTTTTAATGTCTTTAGGTGACCAGGAAATTGTGTCAGGCAAATAGCGGCCAAACAGATACTAGATCAATTTGTCTCCTTAGGGAAAACTAATCCTTGTTGCATGAGAGAAGGAAAAAGTAAGGAAAAAAAATAACCAATTTTGTGAAGGAAGCTGGACAGATGCTACTTCTATCACAATGACCAAAAATATAGCTCAAAGATAGTAAATAATGGCATTTCAAGTGATAAGTTGACAAATTGAAGCTAAATTCATGTAAAAAGTCACAGAGTGTTTGAGATCTGTGTTGGCAGTGGCAGTACTTACAAGATTCTAGACAACCCCAAAAAATTAGAAGTGGAGCTGTGTATGCTCCCTCCTTTCCTTCTCCTTCAAGACTCAGTTGAAGCATCACTTTCTCTTGAAGGGCTATCCTGATGCCCACACCCACTTACCCTCATTACTGGTACCCTCATCCATGAAATTATTTCACATAAAGTTGACTTTTACTTAACTGTCTACTGTTCCTCCTTTCCTCCTCCAAAACAATGTAAGTTCCTTGAGCGACTGTATTTTTTAAACTGTACATTACCACTGCCATCCTTAGAACATGGAAGACACTAGTAAATGCTTATTTAATTGAAAGAATGAATGGGAAGAAGGGGAGGAAGTGAACTGATTTTTTTTTAAGGTGGGAACTCCTGGAACGGAATGCTATTGAAATCGGTGACTAAGTTGAGAAAAGTGCTAAATCTTCTTCCATCTTTCTCTCATTTTTTCAAGATGGAAAAGGCAGTATTAAACTATTCCATGGTTGTAATAGTCATAGATAATAACACGTAGTGTGCCTTCATTTATACATATGGATAGTTATAAGATGTATTTAAGGCACAGAGTCTGTACCAAATATGCTACTGTTCTCCTGAAAGAGCATAGTGAATCAAAGCACGGTTCACTGTCATACTTTGTTAGAGCGTTTTTTTGGTTTGGTTTGGTTTTGTGAAATCAGTCATTATTTGACAATTTCCTCAAGTAAAGAAGCATTAACTATGGACCGTCAGAGATAAACTCGTAGCCTTTGATAGTCCAGACTTGTAATTTTATTGGCATAGAGTATCAGTTCTCAAACTTTTTGGTCTGAGGACCCCTTTACACCCTTAACAACTATTGAGAATCTCCAAAATGCTTTTGTTAAGGTAGATTATGTCTATTGATATTTATTGTATTAGAAATTTAAATGTCAATCTTATTCAATTTTATGACGTCACAGACTTCCTGAAAGGGATCCCCAGACCCACATTTTAAGAATCACTGGTATAAAGAACTCTCTGTAAAAAAAGAAAAAAAAAGTCCCTTTTTTAATCAATAAGTGTGTATATATATATATATATATATATATATATATTTGCTTTTGGAGGGCAATTGGGGTTAAATGACTTGCCCAAGGTGACACAGCTAGTTTTTTTGTGTTAAGTGTCTGAGGCTGGATTTGAACTCAGGTCCTCCTGACTCCAGAGCTGCTGCTCTATTCACTGCACCACCTAGACGCCCCTATCAATGAGTATATTTATTAAGGATCTACTAACTGCCATATACTATGCATAAAAATTACAAAGAATAAAATAATTCCTATTTTTAAGGAGCTTACATTCAAACTGGAAAGTAGTTCAGCCATCATTCCTCAACTTACAGTTTTGGATAATTGCCTATAAGCTCTGAGAGAATAAATAAATTGGGTAGAGTCTTAACCTAGCTTTACAGAAGTACGACGTGAACTTGAATCCAAAGCCAGCTTTTTATGAGTTAAGCCCCACTAACTCTCAGAGAAACTATTTATTTCACAAGAGGAGTAGTCTATGTTCCAACAAGTCTATCAGGAACCCCATTGTAATGGATGTGACATTTCTTGTTTAAAGTCATGTTGTGTCTTTTATGTGCTAAGGATTCTAGAAAATAATACATTTGAGTATGCTTTCACTAAACAGGAGATCTCTACCTGTCTCATTGTAGAGAGATTTTAAGGTTGATTATTCTCTTTGCAAAGAAAAGAAAGCAGAGAAAGTTATTGGGCACTATATCCAAAGTGAGAAGCTCAGGAAGTTAGGACAAAGTTTCTTTTTTTTTTCATTCCTTCTTTATTTATTCATTCATTTACTCATCTAGTCACTCCTTTATCTATTTGTTTGTTTAATTATTCATTTTATTTACTTATTAGAGAACCAAGGTAATGCATTTGTAGTATGAGAATGAGAGGGGAGTTAGAATTCTTGGAAGGTCAGGGAAAAGCAGATCCCAGAGATGATTACATTTGAGACACAACAGATCTATCTAGATTAAAGGAGGCTTGAGAGGATTGTCTTTGTTGTTGTTATTGTTGTTCCTTTGTTTTTTAAAAAGGCCAGTGACATTCTGGGGTGATGTCTTGATTTGTGCATGATTGGATTCAAATGAGGCACAGCTGCCCAAAGTCATCTTCCTCATTCTCTCTTTTAGAGTCATTGAAGTCCAGTGGCAAGACGATATCCAAGACTACTGGAAATGGAACAGGATTCAGTGGATGATGAGCATTTTTGATGTCTGACCAAAGACTTAGAGCTTGGTTCCATGGAGTACCTGCTTTATCTACTTTCATGGCCTTGGAAAAAATTGTTCTCCTCCATCCATTCCACCAGCAGAAGTCTTTGTATTCTAGGGTTAGATATACCCATGACTCACTGATGGTTCTGAGACCTGTTGCTTGCCCTCAACCTGGTATGGTCCCTCTGCCAAGACAGTGCTCACAGGGTGTGGCCACTGCATGTGCTACAGTTTCTTGGAGCCACCAATGAACCTTGAGGGACAGGTAGACACCAAAGGTAGATGAATAGCCTTGAAAAGGCTACACCCAAAGCTGAATCCTCTATCTATCTTTTGTATTTTTCTTTAAATAGCTTATATTTTGGGTTTTTTTTTTTAAGCAATTGGGGTTAATTAACTTGCTCAAGGTTACACAGCCAGTAATTTCTGGGTGTGGTGCTAAGTATCTGAGCCCGGATTCAATCCCCAGGTCATCCTGACTCTGGGGCCAGCGTTCTTACTCACTGTGCCACCTGGCTGCCCCTAAATAGCTTATACTTAAACTGTCTTGAGGTCAATAGCAATGGAGGTATGAGGGATAAATAAGAAAACTGACTTAAGAATTTTTTACCTTCCTGTTGGTTTATTATGTGGAAGAAGCAAGAGATGGGCTAAAAGAGGGTGAAAGAGGGCAGAGTAAAAGAAGGGACTTGCTTGAGCTCTCCCCCAAACCCCTACAAATACCTGTAAAAATGACTCTAAACAAATTCTAGAACTACAGAACCCACAGAATGACAGAGTGAAGCAAATCTTCAGACCAAGACAACTTGGAAGAGTGACAGGAAAGGTCCATCAAACCAGGCTCGGCCATGCTGGGTCAGTTGGGGCTGGAGCCAAGGAAATGAATCACTGGCAGCTATGGTGGTTTCCAAATTTCCCAACCCACAAATGCAAAAGGCAAGGTCAAGGAGAAAACTCTCTCTGACCTGGGTGAGAGAGGAGCATGGTGGAGACCTGGCCCTGGGGCAGCAGAGGTAGCACAGGCAGCAGCAGCAGTGGCTGCTTCTGGAGGTCCAGGCTCACAGATGTTGTGGGGATCAAGTGACTGATCAGAGAGTAATTGCAGGGATCTCTTTGCTGGTGCTGAGATAAGATTCTGTTGCTTTGCCCGACTTGCATCTGGGTCACATTCCTGGGTGGCAGTCTTGTGGTTAGGAGAAGGGATGATGTGGCAGAGCTTGTGACTGTGGTGAAAAGGGAATCCTCCTCACAGTTCCAAGGCAGAAAAGAGTGCTTGGGGTCAGTCACAGACCAGAGCACAGGCCAGGAAAAAAGCAAACACCTCTCCTTTGAACATACCACCATGGAAGAGATAAAAATTTATAGGCCTCCAGAAGTATCCCTGAAAACAGCTGCACAAAACCCCTGAAGTATGGGAAAGAACACCCTACACACTGGAAGCAGATTCCTACTTTAAAAAAAAGTTATAAAGTCAAGTATTTGTCTGAGAAAATGAGCAAACAGCATAAAAATCTCAGACTATAGAATCTTACTTTGGTGCCAAAGAAGATCAAATCATACAAGCAAAAGAGGAAATAAAATTCAAAGCTCCTACAATTAAAAGCCTCTAAGAAAAATATGAATTGGTCACATACCATGGAAGAGCTCAAAAAGGATTTTGAAAATCAAGTAAGAGAAGTAGAGGAAAAATTGGGAAGACAAATGAGAATGATGCAAGAAAATTTTGAAAAATGACCCAAGAAGCATTGAAGAAAATAACACTTTAAAAAATAGACTACCCCAAATGGCAAAAGAGGTCCAAAAAGCCAAATAGGAGAATACCTTAAAAATCAGAATTAGTCAAATGGAAAAAGAGGTCCAAAAGCTCAGAAAATAATTCCTTAAAATTAGAATGGAGCAAATGGAAGCTAATGACTTTATGAGAAATCAAAAATTATAAAACAAAAACATAAGGATGAAAAAAAATAGAAGACAAGGTGAAATATCTCACTGGAAAATCCACTGAACTGGAAAACAGATCCAGTAGAGAAAATTTAAATATTATCAAACTACCTGAAAGCCATGATAAAAAAAAAAGAGCCTAGATATTATCTTTCAAGAAATTATCAAGGAAAACTGCCCTGATATTCTAGAACCAGAGAGTAAAATAGAAATTAAAAGAATCCATTGCTCACCTCCTGAAAGAGAACCCAAAAAGAAAACTCCTAGCAGTGTCATAGTCAAATTTCAGAGTTCCCACATCAAGGAGAAAATATTGCAAACATTCAGAAAGAAACAATTTGAGTATTGTAGAAACACAATCAAGATAATACAAGATCTAGCAGCTTCTGCATTAAGGGAAAAAAGGGCTTGGAATATGATATTCCAGAGTTCAAAGGAGCTAGTATTAAAATCAAGAATCATCTACCCAGCAAAACAAAGTATAATCCTTCAAGGGAAAAAATAGATGATGAAAAAGAGGACTTTAAAGCATTTTTGATGAAAAGATCAGAGTTGAACAGAAAAGGTGACTTTCAAACACAAGAATCAAGAGAAGCATGAAAAGTTAAGCAGGAAAGAGAAATCATAAGGGATTTATTAAAGTTGAACTGTTTCCATTCCTACATGGCAAGATATTTATAACTCATGAGACCTTTTTCAATATTAGGGTAGTTGGAAGAAGCATAGATATACACTCACAGATATATATATATATATATACACATACATACATATAAATGTGTGTGTGTGTGTGTGTGTGTATATATATATATACATACATATATATATATATATACATACATATATATATATATATATATATATATGCCAGAGGGCACAGGGTGAGTTGAATATGAAGTGATGATATCTAAAAAATCAAATTAAGGGGTGAGAGAGGTATATATTGGGAGAAGGAGAAATGAAGACCTAGAAGTGGGTAAATTATCTCATATAAAAGAGGCAAGAAAAAAATTTTTACAATGGAGGAGAAGAGGGGGGAGGTGAGAGGGAATGAGTGAATCCTTACTCTCAGTAGATTTGGCTTAAGAAGGGAAAAGAACATACACACTCCATTGAATATCTTAATCTACAGGAAAGTAGGGAGGAAAGGAATAAGGGAGAGGATGATAGAAGGAAAGGCAGATTGGGGAAAGGGTAGTCAGAGGCAATCACTTTTGAAAAGGGACAGAGTCAAAGGATAGAATAGAATAAATGGGGGTGGGATAGAATGGAGGGAAATATACATAGTCTTTCACAACATGGTTATTATGGAAGTGTTTTGCATAACTACACATGTATAACCTATTCTAAATTGCTTGCCTTCTCAATGTGGGTAGGAGGGGAGGGAAGAAGGGAGAGAATTTGGAACTCAAAGTTTGGAAAACAAATGTTAAAAATTGTTTTTTTCTTTATTCAACTGGAAATAGGATATGCAGACAATGGGGTATAGAAATCTATCTTGTCCTAAAAGAAAGTAAGGGGGAAGGAGATAAGAGATGGGTGGAGTGGGGCGATAATAACTAGAGCAGACTCGGAATGCATTCCATCTTGGGGTGGGTGGGAGGGGAGAGATGGGGAGAAGATCTGGAACTCAAAATCTTGTAGAAATGATTGTCAAACACTAAAAATAAGTAAATAAAAAATTTTAAAAGGATGTGAAAGATAAGAGGCAGATCCTAAATATTAAGAATATGGCAGGCAATGAAGGCAGGAAGCAAGCAGGTGGCTGTCTGATGGCACACTGCATTTGACATTGTGGGGATTTAGGAAAAAGATCAGCCCTGTTTGGTTCACAGCAAAAAAAGGTATGCTGAAGTTTCCATGTAAAAAAAAAGTTATGCAGTAAAAGACATAGATCTCCTTATTGCCACACTACAAGACAGATACCATATGTAAGAAAGTCACTGCGGCACATTGGTTAGAGTGCTAATTTTGTGGTTCGGAAGATAAGGATTCTAAACTCATCTCATACACTTACTAGCTGTGTAACACTGAGCAAATCTCTTTTCTACAATAAAGATAAAAATAGCACTAGCCTCTCTGGGGTGTTGTAAAGATGCCATAAGATATCATATATATATATATATATTTTTTTTTTTTAAGATTTTTATTTATTTATTTTAAGCAGTCGGGGTTAAGTAACTTGCTTAAGGTTACAAGGCCAGTCATTTCTGGGTGTGGTGCTGAGTGTCTGAGCCCGGGATTCGATCTCCAGGTCGTCCCAACACTGGACCCGGTGCTCTTACTCGCTGAGCCACCTGGCTGCCCCTAAGCAATTGGGGTTAAGTAACTTGCTCAAGGTTACATGGCCAGGTGTTTCTGGGTGGGTGCTAAGTGTCTGAGCCTGGGATTCGATCTCCAGATCTTCTCAACACTGGAGCTGGTGCTCTTACTTGCTGTGCTACCTGGCCGCCCCAAGATATCATATATTTGTAGATATCTAGATAGATGGAATATTTATTAAATACTTACTATGTGCTAAGTGCTGGGAATACAAATACAAGCAAACAAGACAGTCACTACCTGGAAGGAGCTTACAGTTTTTTGGAAGGGGAAGGCAGGGCAATTGGGGTTAAGTGACTTGCCCAAGGTCACACAGCTAGTAAGTGTGCAAGTGTCTGAGGCCAGATTTTAACTCAGGCCCTCCAGCCTCCAGGGCCGGTGCTCTCTTCACTGCACCACCTAGCTGCCCCAATGAGCTTATATTCTAATGGGGAAAAATGACACAAAGTGGAGCTGGAAAGGAAGAGGGGGATTCATACAGTGGCATGGTGTAGCAATGGAAGGAAATCAACCTAGAGGTCTGTTTGCTGGCAAGATGGGGCAAAGGCTAACCCAGGATCCCAATGAGATGGGGATGATGGCCAGAGTACAAGCAGCACAACTGTGTGTAGTGGGGAATAAGCATTTCTACAGCTCCTACTATGTTCCAGTCACTGTGCCAAATATTTCACAAATATCATTGTACTGATCCTCACAACAGCTGTGGGAGGGAGATACTGTTATTACCCTCATTTTGCAGTTGAGGAAACTTAGTCAAACAGAGGTTAAGTGACTTTCCCAGAGTCAGAGAGCTAGTAAATATCTGAGGCTGGATCTGAACTCGCATCTTCCTGACTCCAAGTCCTGCACTCTATCCAGTGAGCCACCAGTTGGTGAGATAAAATATCCTTCATTTTTTGAAGATGATCCATGACATCATAGTGTTATGTCTTGACTAGTGAGTGAAGGGTGAACAACAACAGACATGTGTGCATGTATATAGATGCATCCCTTTAAGGAAGAAATTTAAAAAATATATATAATGATGACCATGTTTTGACTTAACATCCCCTTATCTCATGATGGATTTGAGGCCTGGGCCCTGTCAGTTACCTTGAACCTGGTTTAGCCCTCCAGCTAAGATTTTATCATGTGGCCATTGCACATGCTGCAGTTAATTGGAGGCACAGGTGAAAGTTAAGTGACTGGTGGACATCCCTCAAAAGGGCTCAACAAGCCCTCATTACGGGGATTCTATTCCTCCTTATCACCTCCTACACCCCCAAAAGCGCACACACACACACACACACACACAGGCATACATATGCATATTCAGTATACAGGGTCTTATGGCGATATATATGGCTCATATGCTGACTTGTGGCATAAGGCTTGCTTCCAAACTGACAACACAGCTCAATAGTATGCTACTCATCTTATTTTGAAAAGTTAAATGTTGCTTAAAAATGCTAAATGTCCTGTCTGTTAAGAGTCTTGAGAATGAATTCTACTGTTCCTTTTTTTTCTTCTTTCTTTTTTCCCCTCTGTTCCTTTCCTATATACTCAGTACTGGCCTATCTTTTTTTCCCTTTCACTCATTTTGAGAAGTTTAGTTCCTTGAATCTAAAAATCCAAATCCCAGTAGGATTGATTCAAGCTTTCCTTCTTCTAAGACAAATGAATAAGTTCCCATGCAGTTGTCACAGCAAGATGGGATCTGAAATTCAGAGATCCTTCCTACCCCTACCCTCATCTCACACCCAAAGATCCCACCCAGAACTCTTTAGTTGAGCAGATGTTGGTCTTGGTTTGAGGCCAGGTTCTTAGCCCCCAGGCTTTACATGTAGGTCAGAACAAAGTCGACAACTCTCTATGTCAGGAATTCCTTTCCTTTCTGAAGTTAGAACCATAGAATCAAAGGAATTCAGTTCTGGAAGTGACCTCTGAGGTTATGTAACTGAACAGAATTCTTTCTATAATATACCTTACAAAGTGGCCATCCAACTTCCACTTGAAGACCTTCACTACATCCTAAGGCAGTCTTTCACTATAAAATATTTTATATTTTTTAAAGTTGCTAGGAATTTGTTGGGGTATTTCTTTTCCTTTACACTGAACTAAAATTTTTGTCCCTGAAACTTGCACTAATGCTCCTGGACATGATCTCTGGGTCCATCCAAATAAATAAAATTCTTTTACCATTTGGCAGCCTTTCAGATTTTTTTGAAATAATTTTCTCGTTCTATGTCTATTTTGCTTATTTTACAACAATTCTCCCTCTATACTCCTAATGAGAAGAGAAAGAAAATAGTTCTATTCTCCTCTAGAGGGTCAAGAGGTCTCTGTTTTTCCACGACTTGTAAGGTTCTTAGTCCCATAAACTGTTACACAATACTCCAAAATGATATTGACCACGTTTCTCTCTCTGTCTCTCTTTGTCTCTCTGTCTGTCTCTCTGTCTGTCTCTCTCTATGTCTTTCTCTCTGTCTCTCTCTCTCCTTAGGCCCTCTCTATCTCCATTCCCTCCTCTTCTCTTTCTCTCCTCTCTTTTCTCTTCTCTCTCTCTCCTCTCCTCTCTTTCTTCCCTCTCCCCTCACTTCCCCTCCACAGAAATTTCTAGGGTGTATCTCAGACTGTGAAAGTGAAAATCACACACAACATAGCATCTGGAGAATTGGAATTTTAGGCCAACTCAAATACTTGCTAGCTATGAAATTTTAGGCAAAAACTCTCTAAGCTTTAGTTTTCTCACTTGGAAGGAAAACAAAAAAGTGGTGATGGTGGAAATAGTGCTTTACTACATATCTTACAGGCATATTTTTAGGAAAGTACTTTGCAAAAGTACAATAAAAATATTAATCATTAATATTATGCAATTAATAATACTATGTCCTCTAATGGATAGATAGCCAAACTCATGGTCAGAAAAGCCTGGGTTCAAATCCTTCCTCTCACACATACTGACTCTATGACTGGGGAAGTGCCTTAACCTCTCAGTGTGCCAGGAAACTCTCTCAATTACAGAGTAGGTGCTCCTTCCTCAATGGTAGAGGGTTTTTCTTCAATGAGAGATCCTCATGCTAATGAAATCATTAGTATGTCTATATTAAAGTATTAATGTACTGTGTATAAATGCAATAATGTGGGCTATGTGTATTAAGTGGTATGCATATTTAAACAGTGGACAGAAAGGTGGTATAGTGGATAGAGTGCCAGGAAGACTTAAATTCCTCAGTTCAAACCTGGCCTTAGACACTTAGCAAGTTGTATGACCCTGGGAGAGTCACTTAACCTTGTTTGCCTCAGTTTCCTCATCTGTGAAATGAGCTGGAGAAGGAAATGGCAAACCACTTCATTATCTTTGCCAAGAAAATCCCAAATGGGGGTCATGAAAATCTAGATATCTATATATGTATAAACACATATTATGGGGGTTATGAAAATTCAGATATATATGTTTAAACACATATTACATAATAATACTAGCATTTGATAATATAATAATAATTTATAATAACAGTTGCCCACCTGACCCTCAAGTAAAAAGAATATAGTATGCCAAGCCATGTGGCTCCAGCAGACCCTTGCTCTGAAGATCTATGCTGACTAGGGCAAAATGAGGAAAATAAGGAATCTGCTCTGAGCAGGGAGCTAATTATAGACCTGCCAGTGAACTTAGGAAGACTTTTGGCCCCATGCATCACCTGCTCAGTGAAGCAGGAAGGAACCTAGCTGAGGTATTTGCTGCTCTCAGCTGTTCCTGCTCCCAGGGTGGGGAGAAGGCATTTCAGTTGTTCACTTAGATACAGCTTTCATCAGATATAGCCTCCTCTCCTTTTCCATAGTCCATTCTCATCGCGCTATCAGGGGCAAATTTGACACCTGCCTGAAAGCCACACTAAGGCAGGATTGAAAACCTGCCCTTGTCTTACCATAGAATTGACCTCACATAGCCATTAGCTCAGACAGATATTGTGGCTCGGTAAGACACCGTGCCTTACCCCTGGGGAGGAATAGAGGTTGGAGGGTGAGACAGGGTATGGAATTCTTCAGCACAGGCTTCCCCTAGGCCAAGATTAATTATAATAATAGCATTGCCATTAATAATAAATGCCATAAAGGCATTTATATAGTACTTTAAGACCTAGAAAATACTTTACAATGGTAGAGGGAGTTATTTAAATGGAAAATCCTCAAACTAATGAAATCAGTAGTGTGTCTCTATAAAAGTATTAATGTAGTATGTATAAATGCAATAATGTGGAATATATGTATTAAGTGGCATGTATATTTAAACAGTGGGCAATAGGTGACATAGTGGATAGAGTGCTGGACCTTGAGTCAGTAAGCCTCATCCTCATGAATTCAAATATGGCCTCAGACACTAGCTAGCTGTGTGACCCTGAGCAAGTCATTTTATTCTCAAACAATCCTCAAAGGCAGGAGCTATAATATTCAATGATATCTCTGGCATGGGTAAGCAAGTCAATTAGGAGAAAATTTGAGAAGATTTTTAAGGGGAATTCCTCAAGTGACACAATCAAGGTATCTTTGTCATAGAGTAGTCCTTGAATCAGGAATACCTGAGTTCAAATTCCGCTTCAAACATTGACTAGCTTTATGACCCTGAACCAGTCACTTCACCTATGTCTGCTTCAGTTTTCTCAACCATAAAATGGGAAGAATAACAGCACCTACCTCACTGGGTTGTTGGGAGAATCAAATGAGATCATCTTGTAAAATGGTTTGAAAAACTTGAAACACTGTATAAATGCTAGGAATTATTATCATCATCTATGAACTGTTATTGAAGGTGTTCTGGGTTTGAGTCCAAGTGTTAAGGTGGTTAAGAAGAGAGAAAGAAAGAGAGAGAGAGAGAGAGAGAGAGAGAGAGAGAGAGAGAGAGAGAGAGAGAGAGAGAGAGAGAGAGAGAACATATTTGCTGAATGAGTGGTGGAAACAGTAGACTATAGAAGGAATTCAAAGAAAGAAAGAACACTCCAGCCTAGGCTAGTAGGACAGCCAGATAGAGTTTATTCATGGATTGGGGTTGGGCTGGGAGGGTTATATTGATTGAGCTTTTGTAGAAGAGCAATATTCTGCGGAAGGGAGGCATTAAAGGTGGGGTGGGAGTGAAGTTGTGTGAGGGGAGAGTGGAAATTACCTTGAAAATCTTTCAATGTGATTTTCAGATGTACCAAGCATGCCTAGGCATGTACCATATTCAATAGGATAAGTTCCTTGGATAAGTGAATCCTGAAGAAGACATAAATTCCACAGAAAAACACATAAATTCTCCCTGTCTTGAATCCTCCTTGCCTCCTCTATGTGGACCTTCATTCAATCGATAGGAGTGAGGACCACTGAATTGATAAATAATTTTTTTTAAAGCTTTCACACACTTAAGGTTGCCTTGGACCTTGGTATTTTAATGGAGACCATCAGAGCATATATTTAGAGTTGAAATGAACTTTGGCACCATAAAATCTAACTCTCTTCTTTTACAAATGAGGAAATCACTCTATTGCGCAGTGATGAATTGACTTGCCTAGCATCACCTTGAGAGTAAATGTCTGAATTAGGATTTGAATTCAGATCCTCCTGACTCCAAATCCAGGGCTCTATTTGCTGTATAATCAGACCTTCCCGAGGGAAAAACACAAAAGATAAAGGCACACACAGAATTTGGACATGGAGAGTGGTCTGATCATTCATGGCATTTCTACAGGGAACAATCAACACCAAAGGTTGGCACCTAAATGAAGGTAAGGAACTTTAGAGGATTATGCACCAGACTCTGATTTTTTTCTAGTGGAAAGTACTCTCCAGCTTGGGAGACACACGCCTAGAGAAAACCAGGAGTAGGGACAAGATAAGACAAAGATTATTATTGTTATGATGTTGATAGGGGGCCCCCATTCACATTTATTTGTTGTTTCAGGAACTGAGGTTCTACACAAATTACACTTATTATTAAGTTAGATGGTACAGTATAAAGTGTTGGAGTTGGAATTAGGAAGAGCTGAGTTCAAATTCTCCCTCAGGTATTTATTAGCTGTGGGACCATGGGCAAGTCACTTAGCTTCTATTTGCCTTGATTTCCTCATCTGTAAAATGAGGAATGGCATCTACCTCCCAGGGTTTGAGGATCAAATGAGATAAAATTTATCAAGCACTAGGAATGAGATTATTTATTATTTCAATATTATTTAATAATATCAACATTATTAATAACATAAGAAATATACTAACATATTATGAGGGATAATCTGCAGTGAAGTTTTCCCATTCTGAAAAATCACATCTAGAGTTCCTTCAGCATCCACTATGCCCAAGTTTAGAGGTCACCTGACCTTTCAGGAACCTGGGACTTAGAGCAATGGAGACCCTCCCCAGTGACACATCAGTACAAGATATGCCAAATAAGGAAAAAACTGCCTTCCTGGCCTTGCATTGGACCCACATGTTTCCATGTCCTTTGTCCCCAAGATAGATTCCCAGGCTTAGGTTGTGGGCCGGCCTCCCTACCAATAAGAGTGAAGGCCAGTTGGGGGGCTGGGTTTCTGCATTAGAAGGTTATGTAACCATGGGCTTGCTTCTGCCTGTTGCTCTCTTCCTGGCAGATGCCATTTGAGCTACAGGAGCAGAGGGCCCTTTCTCATGAGAAAGAATAAAGACCTTTTCTGATCTCAGATTCAGACTCTGAACTCTTTTATTCCATACCATATGAATACATAATTCTATTATATTTATAATTACACAATGATATTTTTAAAATATTATATTATGTTTAACAATCATGGTTAATATCAATTGTTACAATAATAACTTGACTTTTCAATTCTGTCCCTTCCATACCCAACACTCTTCAGTGGTGCCAAGAAGAAGCAGTGGCCCTATGTTTTCTTACCTCTTTGGGATAGGGTAGATAAAAGAGTGAGGTTGAATCTCGCAATTAGTTGGTCTATTTCATCTGTTTTTGCTTGATTGATTTGGTTACAATTATATAAAGGGAATTTATATATTTATAAATTATATAATATATATTTTCTATAACATATTTATATGTTATTTCTATAATTTATTATATATAATATGTATATATTATTTATATATTATATATTTATATATTGTACATATGTGTTTATTAATATATATTTATATAATTTTTGTTTTTGTTTGTGTAAAAGAATGAGTCGAGGAGGACAGAATTGCCTCTTTATAGAATCACAATATTTTAAAGCTAAAATCAACTAGTCAATAACTAAATGGCAGTTATGAAGTGACTAGATGTTTAAAGGACTGGACTTGGAGAAAGGGACCCCTGGGCTTAAATCCTGACTTAGTTACTTCCTAGCTGTGTGACCTTGAACAAGTAGCCTCAGTTTTCTTGTCTACAAAATAAATCAGTCATCAATAAGCAAATATACTGGTTATATTCTAGGTACTGTGCTAATGACAGTAGTACTTCAGAGTTGTTGCGAAGATCAACTGGGCTAACATAGGAAAGTGATTTGCAAGCATTAAAGCCTTATATAAACAGCTAGCTAGTATTATTAAGTGCTGAACATGGGGAATACAATTCAGGGACTTGCCACAAAGTTCTAACCAAAAGAAACGAAAGCAACTTTAAACAATGTTAATAGGATTATAGATTTTTGGTTGTACCAAGCACTAAAACTCATCTGGTCTAAACTCCTAATTTTGTGAATAAAGAAACCGAGGGCAAAAAGATGAAGTGACTCTCTCAGGGGAATGAGAAGAAGAGGCGAAATTTAAGCCCAGGTTTTCTGATTTAAAATCCATCATTCATTTTTAACAACTAGGATATATTTAATGCTGTAAGGTTTGCAGAGCACTTTATAAATATTACGACATTTGAAACTCACAACTATTCTGGAAGATAAGTGCTATTATTAACCCTATTTTACAATTGAGTAAACTGAGATATATAGAACTTGAGTGACTTGCTCAGGGTCACACAGCTAGTAAATGTGTGAGGCTGGATTTGAACTCAAGTCTTTCTGATTCCAAGACCAGTTTTCTATCCACTAGGCTATATATATTTGCCCACTATAAACCACAATGCCTAAATAAAAGGAAAAGAGTTTCAGTATGTTGATTAAATCATATTTATAGAATTTAGAGGAGCTGGAAAAATCTTCAGGTAGTCATTTAGTCCTATCCTTTTCACTGATGAAGAAATTAAATTTCTTCTTGTAATTTAAAAAAAATAAACTTAAATACAAAACAAGAACAAAAAAAGAAACAAACAAATACCAAAATAATACAAAATTAGAAAAGGAAAAAAAAAAGCATTGCCATGTGCACAGCAGAATGTGAGAGAAGATTCAAAATATATAGCAATGAATTTCATTTTCAAGGAAGGCTATGTAATAAATACTACACACTGTGTTGAGAACTGTCCATCTTTTCTTTGCTTCTTTTTAGGTATTTTTTTTCTGTTCTCTTCTCCCCACCTTTTACTTTGCTCTTTTTCCTCCTTCCTCCCCCCTCACAAGAAGACTACAATTAAGAATGAATACAGACACACACATACATACATATGGAAACTCAAAGATATGCATATCCATATATATATATATATATATATATATGTACATACATATAGTTACTTACACATACATATACTTAGATGTCTATAATCATACTCATATATAGACATACACATTCCTATGCATCTATGTAAAACCATACTATACTTATTTATCCTCTGTTTCTCTGAGGGTGGACAACTTCTTTCTTCATAGGTCCAAGTCTGTCCATATTTTTCTAAGTCCAAAAACTCATCATTTCCTATACTACAGAAATATTCCAACCTTATACTCTCTATTTGTTTTAAATAGTCCAAAACAATACTGGTGAATATGACTGACACATAGTGTAGTTTCCCTATTTTTTCTCTTTGGAGTAAATCTATTTTAACCTTAACTTTGTCTGAAATCAGGATTACCACCCTTACTCCTTTTTCTCTAATAAATTCTACTCCTGATCTTTATTTTATGTATATCCCTTATTTCCTAAGAAATTAAAATCTTGAGATGGGAAGTGTTTTTTCTTAAGTCCACATCGCTATTACTTAGCAGAAGGAGGATACGAACACAAGTCTTCTGACTCCAAGTCAGTGTTGTAGAAGCAGCATGGTAGAGACTGATGAACATAGGCTTTGGAGGCAATGGACCTGTGCATGACCTCGAATTACCTCTACCCCCTCTGTAGTGCTGAAAAGTACATTTTAAGAATGACGAGCTTAAGAGGGGATGGTAAGTTAGGGGGTGATTTGGAAGCCATACCCTTCAGGGATTGGTTCAAGGACATTGTCTCTGTCTTCCTATATTCGAAAGACAAGTCTGCAGCAGGAAGAATTGACTTGAAGGAGTAGGTAAAAGACTGGGACCAAGTGAGTAGATGCTGCAAGGAAAAAAAAATTACACAGCATAAGAAAGAATTTCCTAATAGAGATGTTCAAGATGAAATGCCATTTTATAAGGTAGGAGTTTCCTCCCTTATTGGATGTATGTAAGCAAAGCTCAGAAATGCTGTCAAGGGATGGATCTTGCTCTGCTTGGGAAGTTGGAATATATGATTTCTAAGTTCCCTGACATCCTGGGTTCAATGATTCTGGGCGGGTGATATTTAAGTCCTTCTGGTACTTAGATAGTGTTTGAAACAGGCTTTTATTATGCTGAATTATATGGATTTATCAAATGTTAAAGCTTAGTGCTTATCAAGATCACTTCATTTTACAAAAAAAAAAAAATAAAATAAAAAAAAAAAAAAAAAAAAAAAAAAACCTAACCAACAGGAACAACAGTGCTCTCAAAGAATTAAAGGATATTTGCCAATATCATGTGACTCTTGTGATAGTAAAAAATAAAAACAAACAAAAAAACTTAGATCAAGCCAAAGCAAAACAAACAAACAAAAATAAAACAATAACACAAAAAACCCCACCTCTCTGAGACTCATAGACCAGACCTTCTTGCCACAAGCTGTCTGATCTGCACAAGTCTCTTCTCCTTGACTTTTCTGGAAGATTCCCTAACTTATGCTTATGATCCTTGCCTTTCATATAATATTTATGGCCAGTATCTATCATATTCCTTCATCAAAGATATAAAATTAATGAAGATTTTCCTCAAGCCCACAGGAAAAGCCTATGGCACTAAGCTGCCACAGGGAACTTCTCTGGTTGAAAGAGACATATGATCCGGGAAACTTAAATACAGAGAGGTAAAGAACTTGGCAAAGCTAGACACATTAGAAGGGCCTGTCTGAAAGGACAGAAAAGAAAAACAATTTTGACTCAAAGGACCCGAGTTCAGATGCTATCTGTGAAATTCATTATCCGTGTAACTTTGGGCAATTGTGTAACCTTTGTGGGCTTCAGATTCCTTAGTTGTCAAAAAGTGTTGGATTAAATGACCATCCATCCTGTTTCCTACACTAGTCTAAACCTCAGACCTGAGGTTATGATGACTTCCATATCTGTATTCTTTCTTTGATCCTCCTTTTCTTCCTCATTCCCACCAATGAACATCTCATTTTTTTGGAGGGGGGAGGGCAGGGCAATTGGGGTCAAGTGACTTGCCCTAGGATACATAGCTAGCAAAGGGTCGAGTGTCTCAGGCTACATTTGAACTCAGATCCTCCTGAATCCAGGGCCAGTGCTCTGTTCACTGCACCACCTACCTGCCCTGAGCATCTCATTTTTCAGGCTTGGACCTTCCTCTGTGTGGCATAAAACATCCTAATAGAGTCCTGTTGATGACTCTTTTGTAAACACTTTGTAGCACTCACAGACTGTTAGATTGGTCTGAGACGGCACCTTTGTAACAGTGCTGGGGCTGGAATTCACATTCTTTACCTCCCACTCATGGGTACTTTCCAAAATATCACAATGTTACAATAGGTCATATTACAATAAGACTTCAATGTTTATCATTTTTTTTAGAACAGACCTGTAATTTCTTTGATATAAGGTGGCCACAATAAGGAAATTCCCTCTATCAAAGTAGATTGACACCTGCTTTTCTATTATACAGTTGCCTTGACATTGACAGGTTTACATTGACTTGCTTAGGGTCACATAATTAATAATAAGAAGAGTTATCATTTATATACTTCTTAGGTGGCAGGCACCGGGCTAAGCACTTTACAGTTGTTATTTCATTTGATGTTCACAACAATCCTGTGAGGTAGGTACTATTAGTATCCCCATTTTACAGATACGGCAAGTGAGAAAGAGAGAGGTTAAGTGACTTTCCCATACGACTACTCAGTGCCTGATGCTTCATTTGAACCCAGATCTTCCTGACTCTCTATCCATGACACCATTGTTCCTCAATTTTATTCCACTAGAAGGGTGAATTTCTCCCTTCAAAATTCAAACAGTCTCTGAGATAGCCCTCTTCCATAGGCATAGAATGACTTCAGGGGAATTGGCAGACCTCATCTCTCATGCAGGCACAGACATCTTAAAGGACAAAAAAAGGAGAGTCACCAAAGAACATTTTTCATTCTACATGTTTGGCACAGATATCTCAAAGGAATTAGTTATTGGGATTTTCATTGAGTTTCTACTTCCTGGGAACACGATGTCACAAAAGTCCAACTCAGAGTCTTGTGTTCTTTAGACTCCTTTGGACTAGATTGATTACCCAGATGGAAGAATTTTGTTTGTTCTCAGAGTCCTATACTGATAGGCTTGAAGAGAAAGGAAAAGTTCTATTGTTCTGTCCTTGAGAATATTAGATTGAACATTCACTTAGATTTGGCATTCTTCTTGCTAGAAGTACTCACTATACTTGCTGCTCCTTGTCCCCAGGAAGCACGTCCTATCTGGAACACAACTAGCATTTCTGGTCTCTTGCTCAGGATGCATAATGTTAAGTAAGATAAGCACCCTTGGTATGCAGAGAAAAAGCTGACATCACTATGTTCCTTTCTTTTGCTTCTTTTGCTGACTTTATGTCAGGGGACCAGTAACCTAGATTGGCCAAGATATTTTCAGTTTGGGCCATCTGTATGTAGGGAGTGAGCAGGCATTCTGGGGAAAGTCATAGGCAAGTCTCAGTTTTAGAGACAAGGAGATCTCATAGCTATCTGTAGGCACACAGAAATACAAAGGGGTGTTTAGAGGATTGCTGCAATAATATTAAAGTGGTTATTTTCACAAAGAATCCATAGTTATTGGCAAGTTATCTGTGCTCTGGGGGCCAGGAAACTGGGAAAAATTCATCCTCCAACTCTGCTGACTTTCAGCGGAATATATACGGTGTAGTTGATTGAGAATCAGGAAGACATAAGTTGTTCACCTGCCACTTCTGATAGATACAAGCTCTGTGATCTTGGGGAAGTTATTTGATCTTTTAGTGTTCCAAGAAATACTCTAAAGGTATAACATGTAGAATATCTACAGATCTGTGTCATTGGAAGAGAGATTTTCCACACAGGGAATCACATATGCCAATGAAAACACTGGTCTGATTTTGTTTAAAATAGTTTTAAGAGTGTTTAGGAAGGGTAGTAAACCCCTTAACACTGAAATGTATCTATTAATCATTGGCACACTCACTTGGCTCAACATCACTTGAGAGGTCTCTGACTTGGAAGTCAAATAGCATAACAAGTTAAGTGATTAAAAAAAATAATCTCCTACTCTCCACCATATATACATGGGGGTACTCAATGGGAAAGAACAAATGTGAAACAAAAAACTTGTTATCAGAGAACACATATAGAGGATACACATGTCAGGAACATGAGTGACTGTGATAGTAATGGAATATAAAGATTCCCCTGTATTGGCTTGGTTTTCAAACTGATTGTGTTAAAACCCAGAGCTTGTTAATCCTACCTGTGGGATGGACTTGTTGATGTGAAAAGAGAGTCCTGAACTGAGAGGAGCTGGTGACATAGATTTGGAGAGAGACAAGAGAGAGGCAGAAGAACTTTTTGGAAGCAGCACCCTCGTGGAGGCAGAGAGAGACTGAGAGGATTGCTGGGGGCTACTTTGAATCACCCTGGACTTTTGAGACCTGCCCCCTGAGCTGCCAAGGACTGAGGAGACATGGCTGTTTTGCTGGTACTTTGTCTGTCTGTTTTGATGTTGTTTTGCCAGATTTATCCATTGGTGAAAGACAGTCCTTTTGTTGAAGAAGTTCTGGAACCTGGCTGTTGGCTAAGAGCTCCTGAGACTGTCCTGCAGACAGAGAGTGAATACTGTCCACTGGTGAAGGGCAGTGCTGTTGTTGCAGGGGTCTTGGAACCTTTCTGTTGGTTCAGAAGCCCTGAAGAAGGATTTTCTTGTTGTATGTTTACAGAAATCCTGGGAGAGGGTTTTGCTAATGTTTTCAGGGGTTCTAGGACTGTTCTGCAGATAGAGGATGAATTAATGAAGAGACTGGCAATGTATCTTGTGGCCTTGCTAAGCCTTGTCTCCCCAGGAACTAAGATTGCTGAGAACTTGCCTCCTGTCAAGATGAAGAAAAGACCTCCATTTGGGTATTAAGTGCTGTGCTTAAACTTGATGTAACTCTGGGGTAGATTCAATTGTGATCCAGGGGTGGGGAACTTTTGACCTTTTTGTGTTCTATGGTTGAACAAATGAATGTACTTTACTTAGGTTTGGAAACTAATCTCCATTTGAGAAGAGGGGCTTTGTGGTGGACTAAATGAGGGTATATAGCCTAGGGGTGGAGTAGTATTTAGAAGAGAGACTTTGTAATTGATTGGATGAATGTAAGGTCCTGGGGTAGGGTAGTACTTGGAGATTATTTAATCACACTTAGTAAATGCTGTATTTTGAATGATGTCATATTTTGATCTTCTCTGTTCTTACTTTGTCACTGAATAAAATGGAGAGCACCTATGCTGGTATTCTGAACCTTGGTAAGTTGCCTTTGCTTGGCATGACATTACAGTGACCATGGAAGATGCATGAAAATTAGTCAGGATTCTATGTGAACTGAGCATACAGATGGCTAGAGCAACTAGTATAGTAACTGTTATATGCTCTGGCGATAGCATTCCGTTGTTCTTTGCTCAGCAACCCATATTGTATGTGTTGGCTGATCTCATGAAAATTGAGTTCCTTTCTGCCTACTATGTGCTAAACTTCAGTTCCTTGGTGCTATCTGATACCTTTTGCTCTCATCTAGTCAATGATTAGGCATTTTCTCTCTCTTCATGTATTTTAGTGTATTGCTAAAGTTAGGAGCCAAATAGAAAACAGACACCAAAAAAGCCAGCAGAATACCCCAAAGTAATATTAACACTATTCTTTTTATTGCCTTGGTTTTCTGATGATCCAAAGTCTCTTATCCCACACAGCTATCTGATTAGGGGTTAGAAAACTCCTTGTAACCACTATTTGATTGCTGATTATAAGCTGGTGTCTCCAGATTATATAGCATCGATGTGGAAGGCTGGCATAATGAAAACTACCTCTCTCTCAAGAGTCTTCCTAATTGGCATGCCAAAAATACAAAAATTTGATGAAGAAGGCAGGTTTCATTGTATTGCCTTTGTTACACACATCTGCAATCAACGATATCAATTACCCTTTTCATACTGCATTCTAGACATCTCAGACTTCCTTGATCTCCCTATGTATAACCTATATGCCACTCTGTGATCTTTCCTTCTTCTCAACCCCAACCCCAAGGATTCCAGAGACCACACATCTTCTCCTCTTGGTCAAAGTCTACCCTCAAGAAAAGATATACAACTCATTCATACTGAATAATTACAGTAAAATCAGCAGCAAGCATTTATTAAGCCTTTATTTATGTTCTAAACAACATCCTAAGCACTGTGTATAAAAATATAGCAAAAATAAAGACAGATCCTGGGGGCGGAGCTAAGATGGCAAAATAGAATCAGGACTTCTGCAAGGCTCCATCTTTCTCTAATACATGTAAAAAAAATGACTCTAAACAAACGTCAGAGCTACAGAACCCACAACATGACAGAGAGAAAAAAATCTCCTGTTGAAGGAAGCCCAGCAGGCTGGCAGAAAGGGTCCACTGCAGTGTGCTGGAAGCCAAGCATAGGTCCTTGTGAGCAGTGGTTTTAGCCCCAGGGTGGCCCTGACCAGCCTTGGCTGGAGAGGACTTTGGTAGAGTAGATCACCAGCAGCTGTAGTGGTTTCCAGACTTCTCAATCCACAAATGCCAAAGACAAAGTAAAAGGTCAGAATGGAACTTCATTGGGAAGAGGGGGAGCATGGTCTGGCAGCTACTTCCTGAGGGAGAAGTGGAGGAGGTGTGGTGGCTGTAGCCACTGCCATGTGGATGCTTCTGGAGATCCTGGACTGCAGATTGTATGGGGACCAAGGTACCATTCAGAGGGTAATTGCTCTTGCTTTGACCTGCTTGAATCTAGATCACAGACTTGGATGGTGGTCCTGGCTTGTGTGACCAGTAAACCAGAGCATGTGGGGACTGTAGAGAGGGCACCCATCTAATAATTCTGGAAGCTGCAAAAAACCCCAGCAATTTGGGACATAGTTCTCTCCATTTTGGAAGCAGAGTTCTACTGTGGCAAAAAGCTCAAAAGTCAACTAATTGGCTGCCAATGGAAGCACAAACAGATGATAGAATCCTTTTGGGGGGACTAAAAGGATCAAAGCATTGAGTGGGAGGAAGACATTGAAGTCAGAATTCCTGCATCAAAAGCCTCCAAATAAAATATGAATTGGTTACAAGCCATGGAGGAGCTCCAGAAGGATTTTGAAAACCAAGTAAGAGAAGTGGAGGAAAAATTGGGAAGAGAAATGAGAATGATGCAAGAAAATCATGAAAAGCAAGTCAAAACTCTGCTAAAGGAGACCCAAAAAATACTGAAGAAAATAACAACTTAAAAAATAGACTAACTCAAATGACAAAAGAGGCCCCAAAAGCCAATGAAGAGAAGAATGCTTTTAAAAGCCAAATTTTCCAGATGAAAAAGGAATTTCAAAAACTTACTGAAAAGCATAACTCCTTCTAAATTAGATTAGAGCAATTGGAAGCTAATGACTTTATGAGAAATCAAGATACCATAAAACAGACCCAAACAAATGAAAAAATAGAAATATCTCATTGGAAAAACCACTGACCTGGAAAATAGATCCAGGAGAGATCATTTAAAAATTATTAGTCTGCCTGACAGCCATGATAAAAAAAAAAGAGTCTACACACCTTCTTTCAAGTAATTATCAAACAAAATTGCCCTGATATTCTAGAACCAGAGGGCAAAATATAAATTAAAAGAATTCACTGATAGCCTCTTGAAAAAAATCCCCAAAAGAAAACTCCTAGGAATATTATACACAAACTCCAGAGTTCCCAGGTCAAGGAGAAAATACTGCAAGCAGTTAGGAAGAACAATTTGAGTATTGTGGAAACACAATCAGAATAACACTAGACCTAGCATATTTTATCTTAAGGGATCGAAGGGTTTGGAATATGATATTATTTAGGACAAAGGAGCTAGAAATAAAACCAATAATCACCTACCCAGAAAAACTGAGTATAATGCTAGAGGGAAAAATATGGTCATTCAATGAGATAGAGGACTTTCAAACATTCTTGATGAAAAAACCTGAGCTGAACAGAAAATTTGACTTTCAAACACAAGAAGCAAGAGAAGAATGAGAAGGTAAACAGGAAAAAAATCATAAGGAACTTATTAAAGTTGAACTATTTACATTCCTACATAGAAAAACTATAATTGTAACTCATAAGACTTTTCTCAGTATGAGGATAGCTGAAGGGAATATGTGTGTGTGTATATGTGTGTGTATGTATATCATACATCTATGTATGTATAGGAGGATGTATGTGTATGTAAATATATATGTGAGTGTGGGCATTTGTATGTTCATGTATACATAGACATAGTGCACAGGATGAGTTGAATATGAAAGGATGATACCTAAAAAATAAAATTAAGAGGTGAGAGGAATTTATTGGCAGAAGAAGAAAGGGAGAGATATATTAGTATAAATTATCTCACATAAAAGAGGCAAGAGAAAACTGTTACAATGGAGGGGAAGAGCAAGAAGGTGAAAGGGAATGGGACAACCTGATTCTCATTGAATTTGGCCTATGGAAGGAATAACATACACACTCAATTGGGTTTCTTACCCTACAGGAAAATAGGGGTATAGTAGATAAGAGGGGGGATGATAGAAGGGAGAGCAGATTAGGGGAGAGGGTAGTTAGAAGCAAACATTTTTGAAAAGGATAGGGTCAAAAGACAAAAATAGAAAAAGTAGGGGGTGGGGTAGGATGGAGGGAAATATAGTTAGTGTTTCACCATATAACTACTTATGGAAATGATTTGGGTAACTACACATTTACAATCTATATTGAATTGCTTATCTTCCCAGTGGTGGTGGGTGAGGAGGGAAGAAGGGGAAAAAAATCTGGAACTCAAAGTATTAAAAACAATGTTTAAAAATTGTTTTTTACATGCAACTAGGAAATAGGATATACAGGTACTGGGGTATAGAAATCCATCTTGCCCTACTAGAAAGTTAGGGGAGGTGAAGGGGGAAGATATAAGAAAGAAAAGATTGGGGGAAGGGATATTCAGTAGGCTTGCTATTTTGGGGTGGGGATAAGGGAAAGATGGGGAGAGAAAAAATTGTACCTCAAAATCTTTTGGAAATGAATGTTGAAAACTAAAAATAAATAAATTTATATAAAAAATAAAGACAGACTCTGCCATCAAGGAGATTACATTGAAATGGGGGTGGGGGCAGAAAACATATAAAGAAGCTAAAGTGAAGTTGGGCATAGTGGTGGAGAGGAAGATATCCACTTTAGGGTACATTGATAAAGTCTGAAACATGGTTGGTCTAGATCCTTCCTTACAATGGAAGTGCCAGGAAGAACTCACCAATGGAAGAAGGGGTGATATAAGGGGAGAGGGGCAGGGAGAAGGCAGCTGAAGGAGGGTAGTAAAACCCTCTGGAGAAGCATGACTGTTGTTATTGTTGTTGCTGTTGTTATGTTCCAGGAAGAGCTAACCAATGGGAAAAGCTAGAAAAATACTCATAGTGAAGCCAGGGAAGTTCTCATTACATTTATTTTACATTCATTTTGAATGGGTAACTGCCTAATGGAAATGCAATGCTCTGTTCCCTATTTGAATTTCTGCTCTTGCTCTCCTTTGGCTAGATACAGCCTCCTGAACTGCCCACTTCATGTTTTCTCCATCGATATGTCCCCCCTCAAACAGCTCCTTAAGCATGCATACAAGTTTCTGACTTTTTACTTAATCAGAAGCCTGGTTCTGCTAGGTCATAGCTTTGATTAGTATAAATTCCTTATATCCTATTATCACTCAAAGCTAGGAGTAATTTTAATCCTGTGGAAACAGAATCCCTTCTTTTGTTTCATGCAATAGATAAGCATTTTCAGAGCTAAAGTTTAAGCTAAAGGAATGAAAATAAGGTTGGAAGTCCAGGCATCAGCCTAGTATGGGGATGGGAAATCTGTTTGGGAAGAAGCAACAATATCTTTGCCACACCCATGGAACCTCAGGTTGGCCTACAAATAAGACTAGTCCTTGGCCCAAGTATGAATAGGACTGGAGAGCCACCGTAGCCAGAGTAATCCCTGAAAGAAATCAAATGACTGACCTGGCTCCACAGTGGTGGCAACCCATCCATACCTGGGGCCCTGGGCAATAGCAGCACTAAAGAAGGACAATAAATTATGAAAAAAAAAAGATCAATCCAGTTTTCAATTCCAAAATGGAAAGGGAGCAGGAAAGGAGAGAGGGAGAGAGAGAGAGAGAGAGAGAGAGAGAGAGAGAGAGAGAGGAGAGAGAGAGACTGAGAGAAAATTTTAAAACATTGTTCTGCCTCACATGGAAACAATCTGGAAAGGGATAGGAGTCTTGAATATCTTTCTTGTGGATATAATGAAAGGAGACTGTGTATGAGGTAATATAAAAGGTGGAGAGAGTGATTTTTAAGAAATCATCTATAATTCAGATTAACTTCATTGTTACCTTGTGGTTCCCCTAATGGGCAGTGTCCTATTCCCCACAGTCATAACAAAAGGAACCTAATTAAGAAGCACTGACTAGGGAACCATAAAATTAAACATCCTACTTGTAGTGATAGATTTTAGTTTTTCATATCTGGAATAAACAATTCATTATATATTCCAGTCCCTCGTTCATTTTCCCAAGACTAGATACTATCCATCCTTGCTTGAAATCTGGGCTATTTCATCACAGTCTACTAACAGAGACTAAGAATATTCTGGGGAAACTTGAATGAATCCAAACCCAGAGTCTAAAAGCTCAGGATTTTTAATGAGCAGGAAACTATTGTAATGAAAATAAATCTACTTCTCAAGTTTGTCTAATTGTTGCCCTGTGGCCATTGTCAAGCTTTTGTGAGATGCCAGGCAGCCTCCTTTGTTTTAGGTGTGATAAATAATGACATTGGGAAGGAACAGAGGGAAGAAGCAAATGTTCATGCTTTTTTGTTTTGTTGAAAAATGACCTTTTTTCTCCCCCTTGGCATTCTGTTTTGTTTACCAAAAGGAAGAGGGAGGGAAAAAAAAATCATTCAAGTGTCTGCTCTTATAGCCTGTGCAATAGTACTGGGAGCCAATCCATCAGCAACCCTTAGAGCTGTCCGCCACCTGGAAATACTAAAGCCAAAAAGCATAGAGATAGCTGTAATTTGTGTATCAACTAGGGCCACATGAAAATCCTCAGTTTTGAGCTCTGCAAGCGTTTCCCCATTACTTTACAAGGATTCATGCCATGTGGTATGGTATTTTTCCCTAGTAATAATAACAATTTTTTTGCATTGATTAAAGATGAGATTCTTAAGTCCCTTGGGACCAGATGATAGGAAGTAGAATTAACTGGCAAACTGTATCTCTTCACTGAGTGAAATGTAGTTGCACTAGGAATATAGAAGCAGTCACAAAGTCCAAATCAAGACACTGTCCACTGTGATAAGTAACTCCTAGTATACATGATGAATTCTAATAAGAAAAGTGAAGTTGGAAGCCAGGCAAGCTTTCTTTAAAGGCAAAAATCCTATAGACTCATGGCATTCATTGGGTGGGCTAAGTGGAATTACTAGAACTTCCTTAGTATGCAATTTGACCTTAGATCACCATGGATCTTTCCCTCCATTTAAATCCTACCTGATTGTGGCATAGAAATTATAGTCAATTGTAACAATATCAAAACTGAAGATGACAACAACTAAACTTCATAACATGTCCCCCCTCCCGTACAAGATGTGTATTATTTTATTTGATTCTCACAGCAAGACTGTCAGGTGGGTATGGCTAATATTATTACAGATGAGGAAATTAATGAAATATAAACTCTGATAGGTCTCATCCAGCTGGAAAGTCTTGGAGTATGTGCCCTGAGCAAATTATATCCATGTCATCCTCGGATAAGTCTAGCAGAATGATGAAGTGGAGAGAATGCAATATTTAGAGTCATAGAACCTAAGTTTGAGTCCCAATTCCATCACCTGAGTGACCTTTGGCAAGTTGCTTTGTCTTTCTGAGCCTCAGTGTCCCTCTCTTACCCCCCCCCAAAAAAAAAGTGGTGATGAAGGGTCTCTAATAAGACTTCTCCATATACATCTGTGGTCCTTAGTGGCTCTTGGTCAATTAATGACCCTTCATTAGGTGTTGATTGCTACAGTAATTTTTGAAATGTCAAGGAGATGAAGTCATTATCAATTGAAGGACTACAGTATGCTGAGGAAATCATAAGGTATTAGAGTAACTAACTAAATGTAAAGCCACACATGAACAGCTTTCAAGAGGACTGCTGCTGTGAACAGCTTTCAAGGTTCTGATTACACAGTATAGTGAACACTACCCCATAACAAAGCAAAGCAAAACATTCACAGAATATCAAGGTACAGCATTCACAATATTACAACTTATCACAGAAAATCACAATATAGTATTTGCAGCAGCTTATTATTAAAATGGCCACATAGTTTTCACCAAAGTGGTCACAATATTTAGAACAAAGAACAATCATCTCAAAGTACAATAGTCAAAGTCTTCCACTCATGGGGCACACTAGGTTACAAATCAATTACTTATTCAGTCATCAATCACTAAGTATCATTAATCACTAAGTACAATCATTAGAAGTACCCAAACCCTCCACCTCCAGGTCACTAGTAAACTACAATTTCATGATTACTCAGTACCCATGGAGAGGTCTTTTCATCTTGACTCGAGGCAGGTTCTCAGATTCCCTGGATGCCCTTCCATGGTCCCAGATTCTACCTGGATTCAACAGACTGTCACCTGGGTTCAATGGCAGACAGCTCCCAGTTTCTTGTCCAGCTCTCTGGGTAGGTCCTGCTCCACACTGAAGTTCACAGTGTCCAGTCCATCTCAAATCCTTCACAATTTCTGCTCCCAGGAATTCAAGGCTCAACCAAGCCACAAACAGACAAAGTTCCTGCATGTTGTCATGCTTCCTCAGCCTTCTGCGGCTTGTTCAAAAAATCAGAATCATCTTTTCCAGCCTGAACGAGTGGGCTCCTGGCCTCCTGGGGCCTCCTGGGCTCCTGTTCAGAAGAAGCTCTACCATCACAAGTTCTCAGGAAATTCTGGCTCAGTTCTTGATTGTCTTTTCTGCAGCTGTTCTTCCACCAGATTCTTGTCTGAAGAAATTCTGACTATGCTTCTGGGGCTTTTCTTATATACACAGCATTAGCTACTTCGTGATTCAGCCAGCCCCTTCCTGTTATGTCAGGAACAGGGGTTTATACCTTCTGTTTCTTTGACAGAGATTTGATTAGTTACTAAGTGGTAAGTACCTGCTTACTTACCAATAAAAAAGGGGTCTTCATATTACCATTACAGTAAGTGGTCTCTATATGAGGAGGTGATGGTGATTCTCAATTTATGGAAAGGTGAACCAATTGAGCATACACTCACCCCTTTGGACCACCTTTTCTGCTCTGGAACACGAATGCAGAACAGTCATGAGCATTTGAGTATAGACTACTAAGTCACAGAGTATAGACTATTAAGGCAAGAGAACTTAAATATGTACCTCAGGATATTTTAGGAATTTGATTGTTATCTCATGCCCTAGGATGAAGACATAATGGCAGACAAGCAAATCTTCTCAAGCAAAAGTTCTGCCAAAAAATTTAGATAAATTAAAGCCACAGAATTTCCCTCATCTATGAGTTTAACAACTGGTTAATCTGACATCCATTCTTGATGAAGCCACATGGGGTCTTTATAATCACCATGTCTCCTTATAGATGTTCATCAACTATCTCTTGCTCTCCATTCTAGATTTTTTTCCTTAAGCTAATATTGAACTCATTAGGCTAAAGTTTTAAGATGCTCTTCTCTGTGTGTGTATTTGAAAATTGAATGTTGCCCAACTTCTCATCTTGTGATTCCTTTTTCCCATACTCAGTAATCATACCTTTCAGAACTTGAAGATATAGTTCCTCCTGGGCCAGGTGATTTGAATTCATCAAGGTCAGTTAAGTATTTTTCTTTTATCTACTTATTTATCATGGGTATCAACTCCCTTTTATTCAAATTTATTCTGTCATTACCGATGTAAAAGTCATTCTCCTTTTCAGAGAAAAGGAAATTAAAATGAGAATTGAGTAGTTCTATGTTTTTTTCTGTTGTTGTTTATCATGGTATCAGTTATCATGTGTTAAGTTCCTACTACGTGCCAGGTTCTGTGTTTGGCACAGAGGACATAAAGGCAATAATAAAGTAATGTTTGCCCTCAAAGAGCTTACATTCTCCTGAGAGGGAGGCAGCAACATAAACAGAAATGACTCAATACTAAATATATAAAGTAAATTATAAGTAATTAGGGGAAGGGGAACAGGAAAAATGCTAAGAACTGGGAAAGGGACTAAGAAAGTCTTTATATACGAAGTCTCACCTGATCTATGTCTTGAAACTATCATACTTAGGAAAAAAAAAACCTCAACAAACTTAAAGAAGAGAAATAGAAGTTCTAAGTGAATATGCTTTACAAAGGAAATAAAATACATGTTTAGCATCCTTTAGAGTCACTTTTCTCACTTCCACTCACACTGGAAGATGGAGTCCTGTAGTGCCAGTGCAATATTTATGTGCCCACCATCACTATAAAGACCATGACTATAAATATCACATGATGTTTGATCACAAAATATAATAGATACTCCAGGTTGAGAACAGAACTGAAACATTTATTTAGACAACAGAAAACCCAATTCCAAAACCAGTAAGCCAATTCCATCATAGTACCAAAGATATTAAGAAGCCACAATAACACTGAGAGCCACAGCATTCTTTAGCCTTCCCACAAACTAAGACAACATCAATATTTACTCACAAACCTCTTTATCTCCTTGTCTCAACCTCCTCTCTCTCTCTCCCGCCATGTCTCTGGCTCTGACTACCTGCTTCCTGTGGGCTCTGCTTCCCTTGAGCAAACTCCTCCCACCACAGGCTCCATGCAACTACATTCAGTAGTAGGGGCAGAGTTTTTCTTCACAGCAGGGAAGTTTCCTGTGGGCTCTGCTCTACCCTTCAACAAATTCCCTCCATCACAGGCTCCATGTGATTACATTCAGCATATTAGGGGGCACAGTTTACTTTCAAAGCAGGGAAGGTCTTCAAATTTCCCTTAGGCCTATTAAGAGACAGTGAAGATTTTCAAATTCCCATTCCTATTTCACGTCCCTAAAGAACAACTGACTACTTGCTCCTATGAGGGTACTAGAGGGAATCCAGAATCTCTGGATTTTCTATACTATTCTTCTCTCCCCACACCCCTACTTAACAATATTTTATTTTTCTTACTTAGATGGAAAGATAGTTTTCAATATTCACTTTTATAAGGCTGTGATTTCCATATTTTTCTCCCTCCCTTCCACCCCCAAAGACAGAATGCAATCCGATATAGGTTATACGTGTACAATCATATTAAATATATTTTCTCATTAGTCACGTTGTGAAAGAAGAATCAGAACAAAAGGGAAAAACCATGAGAAAGGAAAAAAAGTGAAAACTGTATTCTTCAATCTGCATTCAGACTCCATCAGTTCCTTCTCTGGATGTGGATAGCATTTTCCATCATGAGTCTTTTGGAATTGCCTTGGATTACTGCATTGCTGAGAGGAGCTAAGTCTACCATAGTTGATCATAGCACATTGTTGCTGTTACTGTGTATGTTCATTCAATTTCAGTTAATGTAAATCTTTGCAGCTTATTTTTTTTTTACTGAAATCTGCTTGCTAATCATTTCTTATAGCAAAGTAGTATTCTATTACATTCATATACCAAAACTTGTTCAGCCTTTCTCAATTGATGGGCATCCCCTCAATTTCCAATTATTTGCCAACACAAAAAGAGATGCTACAAATATTTTGGTACATGTAGGTTCTTTCCCCTTTTTATGATATCTTCATATGCAGACCTAGAAGTGGCATTGCTAAATCCAAGGGTATGTACAGTTTCATAGCTCTTTGGCAGGGTTCCAAATTGCTTTCCAGAATGGTTAGATCAGTTCACAACTCCACTAATAATGTGATTTTCCCACATCTCCTCCAACATTTATCACTTTCCTGTTTTGTCATGTTAGCCAATCTGATTGGTGTGATGTGGTACCTCAGAGTTGTTTTAATTTGCATTTCTCTAATCAATAGTGGTTTAAAGTATTTTTTCATGTGACTAGAGATGGCTTAAATTTCTTCATCTGAAACTGCCTGTTTATATCCTTTGGACATTTAACAAGTGGGAATGACTTGTATTCTTATAAATTTTATTCAATTCTCTATATATTTGAGAATTGAGACCTTTATCAGAGAAACTGGCAATAAAAATAGCTGCCTAGAATTCTGCTTCCCTCCTAATCTTGGTTGCATTGGTGTTGCAAAACCTTTTTTAATTTAATGTAATCAAAAATTATCTGTTTTGCATTTCATAATGTTTTCTATCTCTTCTTGTATCATAAATTCTTCCCTTCTCCAGGGATCTGACAGGTAAACTATTCCTTGTTCTCCTAATTTGCTTATAGTTTTACCCTTTATGTCTAAAATGTGTATCCATTTTGACCTTATCTTGGTATATGGTGTAAGATGTTGGGGTATACCTAAATTTTGTTTCTCAGTAGTTTTTGTGAAATAATGAATTCTTATCCCAGAAGCTGGAATATTTGGATTTATCAAACAGTAGATTACTATAGTCGTTGACTACTGTGTCTGGTGTACCTAACCTATTCCACTGATCTAGCACTCTATTTCTTAGCCAACATTAAATAGTTCTGGTGATTGCTGCTTTATAATACAATTTAAGATCTGGTATGACTAGGCCACCTTCCCTTGCATTTCTTTTCATTAATTTCCTTGATATTTGGCACCTTTTGTTCTCCCAGATGAATTTTATTTTTTTTCTAGCTCTATATAATAATTTTTGGTAGTTTGGTTGGTATGGCACAAAATAAGTAAATTAATTTAGGTAGAATTGTCATTTTTATTATCTTACCTCAGTCTACCCATGAGCAGCTGATATTTTTCCAGTCATTTGGATTTTATTTTCTTTGTGTGTAAAGTGTTTTGTAATTGTGTTCATATAGTTCTTAGGTTTGTCTTGGCAGGTAGACTCTCAATTATTTTACATTATCTACTTCTATTTTTGATTGAATAAGTCTTTATCTCTTGCTGCTGGTTAGTAATACATAGAAAGGCCAATGATTTATGAGTTTATTTTATGTCCTGCAACTTTGCTAAATTTGTTAATTATTTCAAGTAGTTTTTCATTGATTCGCTAGGATTCTCTAAGTATAACATCATATCATCTGCAAAGAGTGATAACTTAGTTTCTTCTTTTCCTATTCTAATTACTTCAATTTCTTTTTCTTCTTATTGCTAAAGCTAATGTTTCCAGTTAGAATTGAATACCGAATAACAGTGATGATACTAAATAACAATGGTTATAATGGACATCCTTGTTTCACCCCAACCTTATTGGAAATGTTTCTATTTTACCTACATTACATATAATGCTTGCTGATGATTTTAGGCAGGTGCCACTTATCATTTTGAGGAAGTAAATTCCTTTACTCCTATGCTTTTATGATTTTTTTTATTAGGAATGAGTACTGTATTTTGTCAAAAGCTTTTCCTGCATCTATTGAGAAAATCATATGATTTCTGTTAATTTTGTTATTGATATAGTTAATTTTTCTGATAGTTTTCCTAATGTTGAAACAGTCCTGCATTCCTGGTTAGGCCCCACCTGGTCATTGTGTATTATTTTTGTGATAAGATGCTGTAGTCTTTTTGCTAATGTTTTATATATCATTTTCACATCAATATTCATTAGAGAAATGATGTATAATTTTCTTTCTCTGTATTGGCTTCTCCCAGTTTAGGTATCAGCACCATATTTGTATCAAAGAAAGAATTTGGTAGGACTCCTGCTTTGCTTAGTTTTCCAAATAGTTTATATAGTACTAGAATTAATTATACTTTAAATGTTTAATAGAATTAACCTGCAAATCCATCTGAAGCTGGAGACTTTTTTATTTGGGATTTCGTTGACAACTTATTCAATTTCTTTTTCTGAAATGAGATTATCTAAGTATTTTTTTCCTCTTCTGTTAATCTGAGCAATTTATATTTTATGTAAATATTCATCCACTTCTCTTAGATTGTCAGTCTTATTGGCATACAGTTTGCAAAAGTGGCACCTAATTGTTGTTTTAATTTCCTCTTCATTGGTGGTGAATATACTCTCTTCATTTTTGACTCTGGTGATTTGATTTTCTTCTTTCTCTTTTTTAATCAAATTAACCAAAGTGTGATCTGGAGAAATGGATTTTGCAACATAAAAATTGGGATGACCAGATACAAAGCAACTAAGAAGGAGGAATAATGCTCTTTTGCTTGTACAGATTATGTCCTTTGAACTTGAACTCGCCAGTACACACAGTTTGGGAGTGATAACAAAGCTACTACTTTAGACTAATGTGATAGAGAATGCTAACTGAGTCTCCACAAAAATAACTTCTCCAAACCACCTGATTCTGCCAGATACTTCCCTTCATTCCCTTTCATTTTCTCACCCCTGCTCTCAAAAACAATGAATATACACTCTCCCACCTCCCCTCCTTTGTTTCCTCCACCTGAAATACTAAAAGCTGGGTATACTCAAAATATGTTTTCTGACTCTTCCAAAGTTGATGCTGTTATGCTGCAGAGATCAGAACAGACCCATGAATCAAATGTTTTCATGTCAGAATTGGGTCATCAACAATTTCCCAGAGTTTCCATTTCCTACCCAATGGTAGAATTTGCTATTTTCATGTAGGTTAATGTCTGTAGTAACTATCCATCATTCCTTGTGTGAATATCATCCAACCTTATCTTTAAGGAGCAGCTATAGGTGGACAGACATCTTTTTCTTGACAATAACCAGGACCCACCCACCCCACCACTTCATGTGTTTCTGACATCTGGACAGAGCTAACTGATATTTGGACTTCCTATGGAGATTTCTGATGAACATTTCTTTTTTTTTTCCTCTTCCTTTCTGAATATTCTCTCCGCCTACCATCCATTGCTTCCAAAACAGAAAATGAGAGTGCTGAGAGACACATGGCTTTTATCTTTGAAGCAGTGTTCTTTGTACTGTTTGGGGAGCCTCTGAAGCAGGGGTATGTTGGAACTAGTTCATATCACCTTGGGAGAGACAATTGTTAAATTTTAAGTGTGAGCATTTACATCTCAGAAATTGGCAAACACTATGAATGAGGGCTTGATTTATTTCTTTGTGGATTGTCTAGACATAAGTGGTGGAGAAAATGTTTGTTTTTGTTCAGTTGTTTTAGTCATGTCTGACTTTGTGATCCCATTTGGGGTTTTCTTGGCAAAGATACTGGAGTGGTTTGCCATTTCTTTCTCCAGATCATTTTACATATAAGGAAACTGAGGTAAATAGGGTTAAGTGACTTGCCCACGGTCACACAGCTAGTAATTATCTGAGGTCAGATTTTATCTCAGCAAGATGATTCTTCCTATTTTCAGACACAGAACTCCATCTACTCTGCCACCTAGCTGCCTGAGAAAATGTTAATAAAGCAGATTTAGCTTTAAAATGTCAGTGAAACTTTTTTGTTTTTGAGAACTAATTGTTAAACACTTATTATTACCATACTGCTGATCAAAAGTCACAATGATCATTAATCAGTGACAGGAATTCATTTATGCTGAGTGTAGCACAGTGGAAAGAACACTGACTCTCAAGTCACAAGACATGTGTTCAAATTCTAACCTTGGCAATTACTAGTGATGTGACTTTGATCAAGTCACTTTATCTTTCTGTGGCTCAGTTTCCTTATTTGTGAAATGAGGATGTTGGACTAGATGGTCCTTTCCAGATTTAGATCTCTGATCCCAACAGGAAATTCTTTACTTTCCTCCCCTAGACTTTATCTCTCTTGTGCTTCTGGATTTGGGAAATGTAACCTTTGATGACAGAGAGGCCCTTTAAGGGAAAGAAAAAAAATAAATAAAATATTCTAGAAGATACACTGTCAGTGGTTCTGCTTCCTCAAGCTCAAGCTAGTTCAGAAGTCCCCTTGTGCATATTCCTAAATTCCCTGATACCCATTCTCATGGCTCCAGTAGAATACACAGAACCCGAAAGGGAGGAAACACCTTAAACTTCTCACTGATTGAGCACTATCCAGAGGTTCAGGAAGTGGAAAGGCAGCAGAATCACACCATGGATCATAACTTTCGAGCTAGAAGGAACTTAGAGAACAATAAGCACAATTACCTAATTTTACAGATAAGGAAACTGAGTCATGTAGAAGTTATATGACGTGTATATAGCCGCAAAGTATCCCCCTGAGAAGAGATTGTAATCCAGGTGTTCCTGGTCACAACTGCTTAAAAATATGAATTTTCATTTTCCTCCTCTCCCATATGTTTTTTTTTATTTACCAAAATCCCCATAGTTTTGAACCCAGGTTATCTGACTCCAGAACCAGGGGTGTGTTTCCATTACACCACACAGCTTTTCTGTGATGGTTGAGACCTGACTATAACCTGTCTAAAATGGTAGCATTCCTAGGACCAAGATCTCCTCTAGAAAAAAGAAATTTAAAAACTGAACCATAATTAATTAACAAATAAAAATGATTGGCTGATGGGGGAAAATGAATAAAAAAGCAAAAATTTAAGTTTAAAATCTCCTTTTTAAGAAAAAAACAACAACACCTATAGCCATTTTTCCAATTGTAAGCACATTTTAGAAAGAAAGAAATAATGGATTATAATGTTGTTAAGAACCTGGCAACCTTGGTGTTATCTCATTGTGAGTGGTAACTAAAAGCTCTCTAATGAAATTAGAAAGCCTACTCCCCCAAATGCTGCCTTTCAGGAGTGATGCATCACTTCAATATTGTGCAGTGATTACCTAATGAATGTCATGCAATGTCCCTGCAACAAGCTATATTAATAAATACTAATGAACTAAGCCTGATTTTAAAGGAAGCAGATGTAATTGAAAAGAAGTCCAAATCAGACCAAATTTGATCCAACTTATAGAGATTTTTGTAAACAGAAAAATAGCTATGGGGGAGAGGGAGTATGAATATCAATATTTCCAGTCATATTTTTTTACTAAAAGATGTGACAGAGAAATGTATCTTTTCCCAATATCCAGGACTGAGATATCTCATTACTACTGTATTTTCAGTTCTTCCCACTCTGACCAGAAATGCCTCTGACTGTGAGTTTGAAATAATAAAGCACCGTAATTGGAAAAAAAAGAGGAATTTCATCTCAAGAGTTACCAAGACATGTAGTCATTTTTTATAAAGAAAATGCATAAGTACCCAAATTACCTAATAAATATATATTGCACATATATTATATATGTGTGTACACATACATACATATACAAACACACATACATAAATAAACACACATACATGCATAACTTTGTTTAATGGTAGCCATCTCTAAGGTCACATTGGATAGAGAAGAAAAAAAGGAAAAAAAGTTACATGATAGCACTGAATTGTACATAATAGACTTTCAGTTTCATGTACAATCATCTTTTTTTTTTCCTGTTCTGTGTTATGGAAATGGCTGTTTTATTTCTTAAGTTCAGAATAAAATAAATTAAAAAAACAAAGTACATAGATGACTATGAACAGACCAGCTGTCCTAGACTCAGATGACAAATCCTACCCTCATGAAACAGCTCTTTTTAAGGAAGCCACTGCCTAGGCTGACTCACACTCTGTCAGCCATTCTTTATGAATAAAATGTAATAACCTTTGGGATGTGCTCAGTTCCTGTTCTCAAGATAACTTGGGGATAAATGAGAGGGAACAAGTTTCTTCATCCAAGGTCATGGACTTAGATATGGTGGAGGGGGGACTGGGAAAGTGATCTAATCCAATTCCCTAATTGTACTGAAACCCCAAGAGGTTTAGTGACTGGTCCAAGGTCACAAAGGAACTACATGGCAGAACTGGGTGTCAGCTTAGTTCCCTGACACTGAAGCCATCACATTTTTTCTCTTTTGGTGTGGGGGGGGAAGGCAAGACATTGGGACACTGATTTGTCCAAGGTCAGACAGCTAGTTAAGTGTCAAGTGTCTGAGGCTGGATTTGAAGTCAGGTCCTCCTGATTCCAGGGCCAGTGCTCTATTCACTGCGTCACATAGCTGCCCCCATCACTTTTTCTATTGTATCATAGCCTCCTGGTTAATGGCCTTCAGTAAGATACATGATTAATCACTGATTTGACCTATCATTTACTCTCTTGCTGCATCAGTTTCCTCATCTATAAAATGACAAATGGTGCTATTGGACTAGCTGCTTTAATTTCCTTACAGTCAGAACTGGGGTGAGGTATTTATGTGCCCTAGGCAAGTTTTGGAAATGTAACCAACTCTCTTCACCTTTACTCCTTGACAAGGTCTCAATATTTTGTCCCCTTGCTTTTTCACTAGAAACTTAGAATGTTCAAGAAAATAAACCCATCTTATAACAAAAGTGAAAAGTAGTACATTCTGATATTGGAAATATATGCATTTAAAAATACTAAAACGCATCCCTTGTTTTCTTACCGTGGCTATTGTGCTCCAGGCTGCTTTGCCCTGCCTTTCTACTATTACCTCCATGTCTGATTCCTTCTCTAAAATGATAGGACTGGGGGAAGACTAAAGATGGCAGAGTAGAAACAGGACTTCCACAGGGCTTTGGCTTCAACCTCCTCTGATTCATGTAAAAGGTGACTCTGAAGAAACTTTGGAGCTACAGACCCCACAAATGACACAGAGAAGCTAAACTCCTCCTGAGGACAGCCCGGAAGGATGGCAGGAAGTGGCCAGTGCAGTGCACTGGGAGCTGGGCCCAGCCCCACTTGAGCTGGAGGTTTTAGCCTCAGAGCAGGCCTGACAAATGCCAGCTGGTGAGACTTCAGATCACCAGCAGCTGTGTCGGTTTCCAGAATTATCAACACATGGATGCTAAAGACAAAATGAGAGGTCAGTGCAGTGTGGATTTAGGATCCAGTAGTTCAGGAGTGTGTTCGGATTTTGCCCCTGTGGCAAGAAGCAGCTGAGGCTCCACGGCCATGCAGCCACAGCCATGTTGCTGCTTCAGCTCCTGGCCTGCAGATTGTAGGGGGACCAAGAGACAAGTCTGAGGGGTAATCGCTCTTGCTTTAACCTGCTTGGATATGGATTGTGGTCTAGGGTGGATGTCCTAGCATGTGGGACCAGCTTGCCAGAGTTTGTGGAGGCTACAGAGAGGGCACTTAACTAATACCTTCTGCAGCTGGGAAAACCCCAGCAATTGGAATGAAGCTCCCCTGTCTGGTAGCAGAGTCCTACCATGGCAAAAAGCCCCAAAGTCAAGTAATTGAGTGGCAACATGAGCAAACAAGGGAAGCAAAGCAAGCAGAGCAACCCAACTTTTCAGTCCTATCTGAGGGACAAAAAGGATCAAAGCATGGAACAGGAGGAAGACAGCAAAGTCAGAACTCCTGCACCAAAAGCTTCCAAGAAAAATACAAGCTGGTTGCAGGCCATAGCGGAGCTTAAAAAGGATTTTGAGAACCAAATAAGAGAGTGGAGGAAAAATTGAGAAGAGAAATGAGAATGACGCAAGAAAATTATGAAATGGGAGCCAACAACCTGACTGAAGAAAATAACACCTTAAAAAATAGACTAACTCAAATGACAAAAGAGGCTCCAAAAAGCAATGAGGAGAAGAATGCTTTAAAAAGCCAAATTCACTAGATGGAAAAAGAATATCAAAAGCTCACTGAAGAGAATCATTCCTTCATAATTAGATTGGAGCAAATGGAAGCTAGTGACTTTATGAGAAATCAACATACTATGAAACAGATCCAAACAAATGAAAGAATAGAAGGCAAGGTGAAATATCTCATCAGGAAAACCACTGACCTGGAAAATAGATCCAGGAGTGATCATTTAAAAATTATTGGACCACCTGAAAGCCATGAAAAAAAAGAACCAGAACCTAGAAATCATCCTTCAAGAAATTCTCAAGGAAAATTGCTCTGATGTTTTAGAATCAGAGGTCAAAATACAGGTTGAAACCCAAAAGAAAACTCCTAGGGATATTGTAGCCATGTTCCAGAATTCCCAGATCAAGGAGAGAATATTACAAACAGTCAGGAAGAAGCAATTTTAATATTGTGGAAACATAATCAGGATAACATAGGATCTGGCAGCTTCCACACTGAGGGATCAATATGCTATTCTGGAGGTCAAAGGAGCTGGGCTTATAAACAAGAATCAGTTACCCAGCAAAACCGAATATTATAATTCAGGGGAAAATATGGTCTTTCAGTGGAATAGAGGACTTTCAAGCATTCTTGTTGAAAAAAAAAACAGTTGAATAGAAAATTTGACATTCATATACAAGAAGCAAGAGAAGCATGAGAAGGTAAACAGGGAAAAGAAATCATAAGGAACGTATCAAATTTGAACTATTTACATTCCTACAAAAAATGATAATTGTAACTGATGAAACTTTTTTCAGTATGAGAATCATTGATGGGAATAGAAATGTGCATATATATATATATATATATATATATATATACACATACATACATATATGTCTATATAGGAGGGGATATGTGCAAATGAATACATATGTGAATGTCTGTATATATGTGTACAGGTATACATAGATAGAGGACACAGGACCAATTTAATAGGAAGGGGTGATACTTAAAAGGTGATATTAAGAGGGGATAGAGGAATATAATGAAAGGAGATGGGGAGAGACAGAATGGGGTAAATTATCTCATATGGAAGAGGCAAGGGAAAATGGTTACAATGGAGGGGAAGAATAGGAAGGCAAAGGGGAATGAGTCAATCTTATTCCCATTGAATTTGGCTTAGGGAGGGAATGACATGCACACTAGATAGGGTATCTCACCGTACAGGAGAGTAGGGGGGGAAGAGGATGAGAGGGGGAATGATGGAAGGGAGGACAGGCTGGGGGGGAGGGAAGTTGGAAGCTCCCACTTTTCAAAAGAGACGGGATCAAAGTAGAGAATAGAACAAGTGGGAGGTGGGATAGGAGGGAGGGAAATATACTCAGTCATTTACAATATGTCCACTATGGAAATATTTTGCATAGCTACACATGTACAACTTATACTGGATTGCTCATCTTCCCAGTAAGGGTGGATGACTGTAATGGAAATGCAAATTTAAAGATCTTCCCTGCCCCTAGGCTAAAGTGCACCTGGAGCCTGGGGTGGGAGGCTTGTTTTTCAGTAGATACTTCTTGATTGGCCAGTGGGTCCAGAAGGTTGTTACATTCTCTGAGCCAGGAGAAGGCTATATAAGCCCTGATGTGTAGCGTTGTTTTGGGGGCTCACTTTGAGAAGTGTTCTGTGATTTGATATAGATTCTGGGAAGCTGTTGTCCGGAGCCCCCCCGGCTTTGAAAAACCCAGATGTTGAAACCCAGATGTTGATTGGGTATGGATGTAATGGCTGGACAGTTTAGAAAGCTGTCTACTTGATCTGTTTCTGTCTTGATAATTCTGCCTGTATACTTTGAAGTTCGGGGTGCTGACCTTTTTCCCCTGAACAAGGTAAACGATATATGTCTGACTGATTAAAGTAAGCTTGTTAACCCATTTTGAGTTGCTTTCCTTTATCAAAGCAGATCCAAGAACCTGTATGGGCAGCCACCCTGAGGACACTTGGGGTGCTTGCTGCTACAGTGACAAGGGAGGAAGGGAATGAATCTGGAATTCAAAGTTTTAAAATGAAATGTTTAAATACATATATTATTATCAGTATTATTTTACATGTAACTGGGAAATAAGATATACAGGCACTGGGGCATAGAGATCCATCGTGCCCTACTGGAAAGTCAGAGGGGTATGGGGGAAGATATGGGTGAGAGCAGAGTAGAGGAGGGGATATCCAGTGGGATTGCTATTTTGGGGTAGTGGGAAGGGGAAAAACAGGGAGAAAATTTGTAACTCAAAATCTTGTGGATATGAATTATGTAAACTAGAAGTTAATAAAGCATTTGATTAAAAAAATGGTAGACCTAAGGAGACTGTAGTATTCAAGAGACCTGTCTTACTATACATTTCTTTATGTCTCTATTCTTAAACCTGTGTGCCATGATCAATGGAACAACACATGAGATTAGCTCTGTTACTTCATTTCTGACACTGGCAAAAGTAAAAGAGAAAATACAAAATAAACAGGTAAATACAGTAGAAGATGAAATATCCATAAGCCTTGAGATCCAACAATGTTCTGATTTGAGACATTTGTGGCTTTTGGAAATGAGTCATGGATTACTGATAGAGATTGGCAGACAGAGACAGGGAGAGAGAGCTGCAACTGACATCTAGGCAGTGCATGGGTTTCATCACTAATACAACATGTTCCCCGGTAGCTTTGTGATTTGTTTCCAGATCTTATCATCCATTTACCCCTTCTGGGCAGAAGGTCTGTAGTATATCTCCATGATAATCCCATGAAAATCTAACTTCTGTTTCTCCCACTATTAATTTTCACCAAATGTTTTCCTTTTTTCTTCTCCCCATTGCTTCATGGATTTCTTCAAAGTGTTATACCTTCTTGATATACATCTGTGATAATGGATGAGGTAATGGATATGAAGTACTTTGTATTAGGCCTTATTCTAATTAGCTGAACTTACCATTGCCTCATTTGAATAGTTCACATTTTGAATGGTGCTTCTGAACATTAGACTACTGATTGAATATTTGATGTAGTAACCATACAGCACTTACCCCAAGTCTTTATTCTCCTTCGCAAAAGTATAATGCAGACTAAAGCAGAGTGTTTGGCAGCTGATGTGGATTATTTTATGTCTGCAGATTGAAGACATATTGCTATTTGTACTGCGTAGCAGAATGAACTTGGCTCATTCTTTGCCCCCGTGAGGGTACAGAGCAGCTTATAGTAAAATCACAAAAGAAATCCTAACTCTTCATGCCTTACTTCCCCACCCCCTCCACCATATCCACACATTATATTTTCCCCAACATCGCTTGAATTTTTGGTTTCACTTTCATAATCACTCTTGCTATCATTACTTTCCCCTCTTTGCTAGTCATGTTTTGATATGCTTGAGCACAATATTTTATCTGAAATTATTTTACTTACTTCCAGCACTGAGACAAATTTAAAAATAGTTAGATGATTAACATCAAACTCCACATTAAAGAGTTTTGAGGGAATACTGCTGTACTGAATGGATTAGCCATTTTCACACTTTGTAGCAACCTTCCCACATGAACCCTGGGAATTACTCAACTATTTTGGTACATAAATATTTGCTCTGATTAGTTTGATTCCCTAAAAGGGGTGCTTAAATAAAGCTTTACACAAAACCACGCTCATTTTAGCTCCTTTCCCTAGAAATTGGGACTATAAATCTTCTCAGTTTGCATTATTGATCTTTGCAAAATTGCAAATATAAATTACAATAGTGGTAAATTAAATGATCTAATGAGAGGGCTTGGAAGGTAATGCAGTGTTGTCAATAACATCAGACAAGAGGAAATGAAAACCGCATTGAACAATAATAAGCATTTCTTAGGATCAGAGATTGAGAGCTGGAAGGGACATTAGAAACCATCTAGTACAGCCCTCTCATTTTAAAAATGAAGAAGCCAAGACCCAGAGACCTACCAGGGATTTGCTCAATGCCACACTGGTAGTCATGTAGCAGAGTTGGCTTTTGGACCCATTTGGCTCCAAACCCAGTGTGTTTTCCATTGCTCCATGCTGACTCCCATTTTGGTTAGGATTATCCACTATCTGCCCTCATGTATCCTTCTAGTCAGGTGGCCTGATTTATTTGGCCGTTGTGCTGCATCATTGGTTCCTGCACTGACCATCCTGACCCAACCATACCTCAGGTTCACATTCACCTCACTATGCCCTCCAATTAATATTGACATTAAAAGGGGCTTTAAAGATTGTCTTATCCTAGGTTGATAGTCTAAGCACTGGAAGAGATCTGAGGGCACAAGTTCTTAACTGGGGGTCCACACTCTATGGATGAATTTCAGGGGGTTCATGAAATTGTAAGGGGAAATAGATTTTTATTTTCATGAATGCATAAACAAAATTGTTGTTTCCCCCAATTATGAATTGAAAATACACACACATTTTCCTGAGGAGTCTATAGACTATAACAGACCATCAAAGAGATCCAATGGCAGCCCCCCTTTCCCTGTCCCTCTTCCTCCCCCAAAAGATAATTAAGAAGCATAACCTTACAAAGACAGATTATTTCAATCCTCTCATCAAATGAGATAGTACTTTATTTTTACAAACCTTAAAGCACTAGTTATTGTTATTATTATTATTATTATTACTATTACTATTATTTTGCAAATGAGAAAACTCCTGATCAGATGATGGGAGATCATAGTAGACCCAGATCTTCGGACTCTGCAAAATGCTGTTCAGACTCTGAGGCCTGTTTGGAGCCAGCTGCTTGTCTCTTTGTTTGGAAGCCCTGCCCTTCTGTCTAACCTGAATTTTCATATCTCTGTGTTCCTCCACCCTTATCTTGCCTGCCTGCCTGAAATTCTGACCTACTGCCTGTCCTGCCCTCTGATAACTGCATGCAATCTATTTGAAGAGACAGTAATGGTTATTTCATGTTAGTTTAAGAGCCAAGCCATGTAAAGCAGAATGTAGGATACTGAAGGTTCAGTGTGAGCTGGAGATGTTGAAAACAGTCTTCCAGGACCTCCCTCCACCCCGCCACACCCCTAACCTCTGCTACATCTCCCCATACTCTTTCTTTTTCTTCCTTTGGGAATCACTATGATTTTAGTCTTTTTTGTAATAACAGTACCTGGGGTTTATACAAAGCTTTAAAGTTTTCGATGTATTTTACATATCTCACTCATCCATCACAGATTCAATAGGCATTATTCACAGTAACATTATTAATATTATCAAAAGAGATAATATTTGTCAAAGCACATAGCACCGTGCCTGGTATATTGTTGTTGAGTAGTTTAGCTGTATCTGATTCTTCATGATGCAGTGGAAACTGGTATTATCCATGGGACTTTCTGGACAAAGATACTGGAATAGTTTGCCATTTCCTTCTCCAGTTCTTGATGCACAGTAAGTACTATACATATGCTTATGTCCTTCCTTTTATTTCCTTTCCCCCTTTAATCCTATTTTAGAGATGAGTTGGCATATACACTTCTCACTCATTGGAGGGGATGTCTTAGCTAATGCCATAACAGACTCTTTTAGCCATTTTTTACAGATTCAGAGAAATTAAGTAATTAATTAAATTAAATAATTAAGTAATCTGTCCACAATCCCTTCACTACTGAGTCTTAGATGCAGAAACATATCTCAGGTCTTGCTGATGCCAAGTATAATATTTTATGTCAGACTGATACTCTATTAAAGACTCAAAAATTATTAAATGGATTCATGTGGAGGAGTTTCTAAATAGTATATATTTCACTCCTAAATATTAAGCACCAGGTTAATGTCTGTATCAGGTAAAAACAATGGCAAGCTCATGAATTGTTTTATTTCTACTTTAATTGTGAATCAAGATTGTTATTTTAAGTATAACTAGCAGGCATGGTGAGGCATCCCTGAAATCTCTGCTACTAGGGAGGCTGGGCTGGTAGATATTGCTTGAACTGATTGAGCAAGGAAACTCAGTCCAGTATCAATAGAGTTAATCTCATGTTGATGAGGCAGAGAGGTGATGCTTTGGATAGGGCACTGGGCCTAGAGTCATTTAAGATCTGAGTTCAAGTATGACCTCAGACACTTGCTAGCTGTCACCCAGGGTGTCACTTAACCTCTATGTCTGTCTCATTTTCTTCAGTTGAGGAAAATGGGGGTAATAATGTCACATACCTTGAAGGGTTGTTGTGAGGTTGTAATGAGAATGGAAATCTAAAGATCTTCCCTGCCCCTTAATAGACCTAGGGGGAAGTTTGAAGACTTCCCCTGCTTTGAAAGTAAATTCTGCCTCCTAATAGTCTGAAAGTAATCACATGAAGCCTGCAGTGGAGGGAATTTGCAGAAGAGTAGAGAATAGCCCACAGGAAGTTGGTAGTGAGAGCCAGAGAGATGGTGGGAGAGAGAGGAGATTGAGGCAAGGAGATAGAGAGGTTTGTGAGTAAATATTGATCTAATATTGGTTTGTGGGAAGACTAAAGGATGCTGTGGCTCTCAGTGTCATTGTGGCTTCTTAATATCTTTGGTACTATGATAGAATCAGCTTACTGGTTTTGGGATTCGGTTTTCTGGTGTCTAAATAAATATTTCAGTTCTGTCCTCTACGGAGAATTTGATATATTTTGAGATCGAATGTCATGCAATATTTATAGTCACGGTCTTTATTGTGATCATGGTTGCTGTAAATATTGCATAGGGGTTCAAATAAGATTTTGTTGTTGGGTTGTTTCAGTCGTGTCCAATGCTTCATGACCACCATTTAAGGCTTTCTAGGTAAAGATACTGGAGTACTTTGCTGTTTCCTTCTCTAACTCACTTTATAGATGAGGAACTAAGGCAAACAGGGTTAAGTGAGTTGCTCAGGTTCACACAACTAGCAAGTATCTGAAGCCAAATATGAACTCAGGAAGATGAATCTTCTCGACTCCAGGTCCAGCACTCTATCCGCTGGGCCACCTAGTTTCCACTTGCACTTGCTGGAAGAGGGGTCCTTAGACTTCGCCAAATTTTTAAAGAAGCCTCTGACATATAAAAAGTTTAAGCAAACAAAGGATTAACCTTGTTGAGAGAAGCATTAAAGGAACCCCATTAAGGAATATGCTGCCTTTTCTTCCTGGCTACAGACATTACCAAGTACAAACTCTTGGTGGCGTCTGGTGCTCTTGGCTGATTGATTGCTGCATTCTCCACAGGAACCCATTTCTAAGAGTCCTCATGCTAGACTCAGGTTAGAGTGGTCTTATATTTCAATTGTTAGTCCATTTAAAGGGCATGACTAAGGCCTCATCGCCCTAATGTGTTTTCTTTCTTAAATCTCATCGATGACTAGACACCAAAGAGTCAAATTTTATAGAGAGAGATCCCAGGTGGTGCCATTTAGGATGCATTTCTCCCACTGGAGTTCTGGTTCCTCAGAAGAATGCAATCATCACTTTTCTGCATGACTGATCCTTCAGATGGAGTGAACAAAAAGATCTGTTTACCAGGTCATGAAATTGCAACTCTAACAGCAGTGATTCTACCACACCTGAGGAAACTGTAAAACATTTCATTTGGCTGCCTGGAGAGTTTTTTGAAAAGGAAGACCTGGTGATGGGGGCCAATTCTTACTTTCTTCCATGAACTTTACCCGAGCTCATTTTCTGCTTAGATTACTTGTGATTTGGGGAACACATATACACACACAACTTGTATAGGGGTCTCTTGTCCTTGTTTTATCTACTGCTATTTTCAGACACCAAGGCTAAAGGAGACCAGGCAAATGCATTCTTATGAGGCTAAGAGCCTTAGGAATAGTAATGCTAAATATCAGTGTTTGTATCCACCATCCTGTGGAAACACAGTCTAGGAATTGCTCCTGCAGGTGCTACAGACACATCTATTAAAGACCCATAAAAAATATTCTTGTCACCAAGTCCTTGGTTCTGTCAAATGGTTCAACAGAGTTGTGGTACTAGTAAATGTTTAACAACTGGCTCTCTGTGGGAACAAAAAGTAAACCCAACATACCTTTAAGTTTAATCTTCATGAACATTTTCTCCATCACTTTCTTAAATCTAGAAATCGACAAAACAATAAACCAAGCTCTGACTTGTTGTATGCTATTTCCATGGTGTAAATACTCATACTGAAGATTTAACTATCAGCCCTTACAAGCTAGTTTGAGCTGGATCTGGCACATCCCTGGTTTAACATAAGAAAATGGTATTATTTTATCAGTGGAAATGGCACTAAAGAAGAGGCATTAACAACTTCTTTGCCCATGCACTCTAAGGATCATGGGATCTTTCCATCTGACTTACAGCTGAAACCTTACATGTGTTGCCTTCTCCACTAGAATGTGAACTACTTGAGAGCAAGGAATGTCATACTTTTCTATTTGTATCCCCAGAACTTACCACAGTGCTTTGCACATAGCAAACACTTAATAATACTTCATCCATCCATCCATCCATCCATCCATCCATTCATTCATGCATAAGAGGTCAAACTCTCAACCTTTCCTATAACTCTATCCTATCATTTGATAATTTTCAGACTTCAAATACTTCAAATTTTCAAAAACACTACAAGTTTATGGTAGAGAACATGGGAAAACAGACCTCCATTTTGAAATGATCAGAATTGACTCCCTTTTGACTTCTAGGCCAGATCACAAAACAGAATTTATTCAGGATTGAATTAGAATATCTTAGTTAATCAGAGTGGCCCCCTTATACCTTGGAACCCTTGGTGTCCCTTAGTTTCTCCATTTCCCTTTGTTAATTTTGAAGGTATTAGGATGAGAAAGGTAAGAAAGGGGAAGATGGTTAACATTTATAATCTATGTCAGTATTGTATATTTGATGAAACCCTGAACAGAGAAACAGAAAGCTAAATAACAGTACATATTAGTCACATGACCTCACTCATCTCACTCTGAGTCCTTCACCTGAGCTATAAAATTATAATACTTAGCCTATCTAACTCCTAGATAAGGGAATCAAGCTCTTTCTAATTCTTAGATCACTATAATTGTGAGTTATCAAGTATGTAAAAGTGCTTTGTAAGGTACTGTATAAATGTAAGAGATTATTTTTATTATGATGATCATTATAGTTAAAGCTGTGTTATCTGATACTGTATCAACCAACAAACTTTAGAAATAAACATGTCTGACAGCCTCCATAGAAATACCTGACTTGACAATTCTGGAATTTCAGCTCCAATATTCCTTAGAGTTTTCATTTGGGGATTGCTTTCCAGAAGCGATCATTGTTTTCTTTCAAAGAGTTTTTGTCCTCTAGTTCTAGGATCTTAGGGCAGTTTTCCTTGATCATTTCTTGAAAGATGCTGTCAAAGGTCTTTTTTTAAATATGATTTTCAAGTAGTACAATAATTCTTAAATTATTTCTCCTGGATTTATTTCCCAGATTAGTTCCAGAATTGTCAAGTCAAGAAGAAATTACTGCAAGCTGCCAGAAAGAAAAATTTAAATATTATGGCATCACAGTGAAGATTATGAGGGATTTAGTGGCTTCTACATTAAGGATTTCAGGGCCTGGAATATGATATTCCAGAAAGCAAAAGAGATTGAATTACAATCAAGAATCAACTATACAGCAAAATTTAGTATGATCTTTCAGGGGAAAAGATGAATATTCAATGAAATAGGGGACAGATTGAGGGAGGTAGTAATCACAAGTGAAATACTGGTAAAGAGGAAAGGTAACATTGAAAGAGAAAAGTATAAACAGGGGTGAAATATAATGTAGAGAAAGACACAGTTAGTAAACATAATTTTGAATGTAAATGTGATGAACTGTCCCATAAAACTGAAGTGGATAGAAGAGAGGATTAAGAACCAGAATCCTATAACATGGTATTTACAAGAAACACATTTGAAGAAGGAAGATAGAGTAAAGGTAAAAGGCAAAATTAAAAAAAAAAAGTAGAGGTAATATATTCTGCAGCAGAATAGATTATGTTTCAGCTAAAGTTAAAAAAAAAGCAGGGATAACAATCCTGTCCTCAAAGTAAAAGCAAAAATAAATCTAATTAAAAGAGAAAAGGAAGGAAAATACATCCTGCTAAAAGTTACCATAGAAAATGAAGTAATATCAACACTAAACATATATGTACCAAGTAGTATGGCATCCAAATTCTTAGAGGAGAAGTTAAGTGAGTTACAGGAAGAAATAGACATAAAAGCTCTACTAGTGGAGGACTTAAACCTTACCATCTAAGAGCTAGATAAATCTAAGGACAAATTAAACAAAACAAATTAAGGAGGTGAATATAATTTTAGATATGGTACACCTCTGGAGAAAAATTGAATAGGGATAGAAAGAAATAAACATTTCTCTTGCTGGTACATTGCACCTTCAAAGAAATGGACTATTTGATATGACATAAAAAAAACCTCACAATTCAATGCAGAAAGGCAGAAATATGAAATGCATCCTTTTCAGATCATGATTCAATGAAAACATGTAATAAAGGGTCATGAAAAGATAGACTAAAGATTAATTGGAAGCTAAATAATCTATTCCTACAGAATGAGTGGGTCAAACAGCAAATCATAGAAACAATCACTTCATCCGAGAGAATGATAACAATGAGACAACATACCAAAAGTTATGAAATATCTTTAAATGTTTACATGAATAAAATAGAGAAAGAGATCAATGAATTGAGCATGCAACAACAACAAAAACTAGAAAGAGAATAAATTGAAAATCCCCAATTAAATACCAAATTAGAAATTCTGAAAATCAAAGGAGAGATGAATAAAATAAAAATTAAAAACTATTGAAGTAATAAATAAAACTAAGAGCTGGTTTTATCAAATAAAACATAATAAAATAGATAAACCTTTGTCTAATTGACTTTAAAAATGAAGAAAACCAAATTACCAGTATCAGAATTGAAAGGGGTAAATTTACCACCAATGAAGAAGAAATTAAAACAATGATTAGGATTTATTTGCTGAACTATATGACAATAAATCTGACAACTTAAGTGAAATTCATGAATATACACAAAAATACAAATTATCCAGAGTAACAGAAGAGGAAATAAAATATTTGACCTCATTTCAGAAAAAGAAATCGAAAAAAGCCATCAATGAACTCTTTAAGAAAAAATCTCCAGAGCCAGATGGATTTATAAGTCAATTCTACAAACCATTTAAAGAACAATTAATTCCAATACTATATAAACTATTTGAAAAAAAAAAACAGACAAAGTAGGAGTCTGACCAAATTCCCTTTATGATATAAATATGGTGCTGATATCTAAACAAGAGACAAAACAGATTACTAATGAATATAGATGCAAAAAATTTAATAAAATATTAGTGAAGATATCATGGCAAATTATCATGAGAATATGACCAGATGTGATTTTACCAGGAATGTAAGTCTAGTCCAATATTAGGAAAACTATCAGCATAATTGATCATATCAATATCAAATTAACAAAACATATATGATTATCTCAAGAGCCACAGAAAAAGTTTTTGACAAAAAGCAACACCAATTCCTTTCAAAAAGATGAGAGAACATAGGAATCAATGGAGTTTTCCTTAAAAATGATAAATAGCATCTATCTAAAACCATCAGCAAGCATTAAATGTAATTAAGCTACAAGTATTTCCAATAACATTGGGGTGAATCAAGGATGTCCATATCACCATTGTTATTTAATATAGTACTAGAAATGTTATCTTAATCTAAAAGAGAAGAAAAAGAAATTGAAGGAATTAGAATAGACAATGAATAAACAAAACTATCATGCTTTGCAGATGATATGATAGTATACTTAGAATCCTGGAGAATCAACTGAAAAACTAATTGAAATAATTAATACCTTTAGCAAATTCATAGGATATAAAATAAACCCACATAAATCACTGGGATATATATATACACACATATGTGTGTGTACATATAGACATATATATATGTGTGTGTGTGTGTGTTGTGTGTGTACATATATACATGTATGTATATATATGCATGCATATATTCACAAAGCCCAGCAGCATTTAAGGTAATCTGTGAAATATTTGAGAGTCTACCTGCCAAAACAAACCCAGGAACTATATGAACACAATTACAAAACACTTTTCACACATATAAATCAAATCTAAATATCTGGGAAATATCAGCTGTTCATGGGTAAGCTGAACTAATATAATAAAAGTGCCCATTCTACCTAAATTAATGTACTTACTGCAATACCAACCAAATTAAAAAAAAATATTTTAAAGAACCAGAAAAGGAAGTAAAAATATTCATCTGGAAGAACAAAGGTCCAGAATATCAAGAGAATTAATGAAATAAATTCAAGGGAAGGTGGCCAGCAATGCCACATCTTAAGTTGTATTATGAAGCATCAATTGTCAAAACTATGACATGTACACATGACACAGTTGTCAATGACTATAGTAATCCCCTGCTTGGTATACCAAAAGACTCCAGTTTCTACAATAACTCACTTTTTGACAAAAACTTCTTGGAAAACGGTATGGCAGAAACTAGGCATAGATCAATATCTTATACCATATTCGAAGATAAGGTCAAAATAGACATAAAGGGTGACACCATAACAAATTAGGAGAGAAATGAATAGTTTACCTTTCAGACCTATAGAGAAGGAAAGAATTTATGACCAAGCAAATGATATAGAACATTACAAAATACAAAATGGATAATTTTGATTACTTTAAATTGGAAAGATTGTGCACAAAAAAAGCCAATGTGATCAAGATTAGAAGGAGGGAAGCAGAAAGATGGAAAACATTTTTTACTGCCAGTGTCTCCAATAAAGGTCTCATTTCTAAAATATATAGAGAACTGAATCAAATTTATAAGAATACAAGTCATTCCCCAATGGATAAATGGTCAATGGATATGAACAGGCAGTTTTCAGAGAAGGAAATTAAAGCTGTCTAAAGTCATATGAAAAATGCTCTAAATATCTATTATTTATAGCTATACAAATTAAAACAACTCTTAGGTACCACATCACACCTATCAGTTTGACTAACCTGATAAATTGTTGGATAGGATATGGGAAAATTGGAACAATAATGCATTGTTACTGGAGTTGTGAATTGATCCAACTATTCTGGAGAGCAATTTGGAACTATGCCCAAAGGGATATAAGATGGTACATACCCTTGTATCTATCACTATCACTTCTAGGTCTGTGAACCAAAGATATCATTAAAAAGGCAAAAGGACTGACATGTACCAAAATATTTATAGCATCTCTTTTTGTGTTGGCAAAGACCTGGATATTGAGGGTATGCCTATCAATTAAAGAAGATCTGAACAAGTTGCAATATATGAGTCTAATGGAATACTATTATTCCATAAGAAATGATGAGTAGGAGTATTCCAGAAAAACCTAGAAACACTTGTATGAACTGAAGCTGAATGAAGCCAGCAGAACCAGGAGAACATTGTATACATTTTACACTTTGATTTAGTTCTCCTCAGCAATGCAAAGATCTAAGACAATCCAAAAGACTCCTGATGGAAAATGTCATCCACATCCAGAGAAAGAACTATGGATTCTGAATGGATGTCAAAGCATACTATTTTCTCTCTTTGGTTTTTTTTTCCTTTCTCATGGTTTTTACTTTTTGCTCTACTTCTTTCACAACATGACCAATGTGAAAATATATATTTTAATTATTTTCCCCATTTACATGTTAAAACTATTTTTAACATCTTTTTAAAAAGTTTTTAGTTCCAAATTCTATCCCTATCTTCCCTCTCCCTTCCTTGAAATGGTAAGTAATCTGATAGAAAACATTTTCATATTAGTTCTTTTTACAAGAATAGAGGAAGGAGGAGGCTTCAGAAAGGGCACCCAACTAATACCTTCAGTAGTTGACAAAACACCAGCATCTAGGATGAAGCTCCCTGTCTGGTGGCAGAGTGCTGCTATGGCAAAAAGCCGAAAAGTCAAGTAATCGAGCAGCAATATGAGCAGGCAAATGAAGCAAACCAAGCAGAGCAATACAACTTTACACTCCTATTTTGGGGAGAAGAACAATCAAAGCATGGAACAGGAGGAAGACAGCAAAGTCAGAACTCCTGCACCAAAAGCTTCCAAGAAAAATACCACCTGGATACAGGCCATAGAGGAGCTTAAGAAGGATTTTGAAAACCAAATAAGAAAAGTGGAGGAAAAATTGAGAAGAGAAATGAGAATTATGCAAGAAAATTATGAAATGGGAGTCAACAACCTGACTGAAGAAAATAACACCTTAGAAAATAGACTAACTCAAATGGCAAAAGAGATGCAAAAAAGGCAATGAGGAGAAGAATGCCTCAAAAAGCCAAATTTGCCAGATGGAAAAAGAATCTCAAAAGTTCAATGAGGGGAATCATTCCTTCAGAATTAGATTGGAGCAAATGGAAGCTAGTGACTTTATGAGAAACAATTAAACAGATACAAACAAATGAATATTTAGAAGGCAACGTGAAATATCTCATCAGGAAAACCACTGACCTGGAAAATAGATCCAAGAGAGATAATTTTAAAATTATTGGACTACCTGAAAGCCATGATCAAAAAAAGAACCTAGAAATCATTCTTCAAGAAATTCTCAAGGAAAGCTTCCCTGATGTTTTACCATGTTTCCCCCATAATAAGACTTATCCTGAAAATAAGCCCTCCCCTTACTGTGTAAGATTCCTCTAAAATAAGCCCTCCCCCGAAAATAAGCCCTATTGAGATTGCTACTGTAGTGAAGGTGATCCCCTGCGCTACACGCTACATTACGGTACCCTCTGTATGCACCGTCCCCTCCCCCCCCGGTGAAACGCACGCCGCACTCCGAGCTGCATCCAATCAGAGCTGCAGCAGTGAGCGCGTCATCCTGTTCTTCCCCAGTGATTTGCTTGCTGGCGCCATTGAGAGCAGTGCCATGGAGGAGAGCTGAGGCAGGACAACATAAGCCCTCCCCTGAAAATAAGCCCTCTGGTGTTTTTCTTTCCAAAAAATTAATAAGACAGTGTCTTATTATCGGGGAAACATGGTAGAATCAGAGGTCAAAATAGAGTTTAAAAGAATCCACAGGTCACCTCCTGAAAATGAACCCAAAAAGAAAACACCTAGTAATATCATAGTCAGATTCCAGAATTCCCAGATCAAGGAAAAAATATTATAAGCAGCCAGGAAGAAACAATTTGAATACTGTGGAAACACAATCATGATAAGAAACTATCTGGCAGCTTCTACACTGAGGGACCGAAGGGCTTGGTATATGATATTCTGGAGGTCAAAGGAGTTGGGATTAAATCCAAGAATCACTTACCCAGCAAAACTGAGTATCATGTTTCAGGGGAAAATATGGTCATTCAGTGGAATAGAAGACTTTCAAGCATTCTTGATGAAAAAAAATCCAGAGTTAAATAGAAAATTTGACATTCAGATACAAGAAGCAAGAGAAGCATGAGAAGGTAAACAGGGAAAAGAAATCATAAGGAACTTATCAAAGTTGAACTATTTACATTCCTACATGGAAAAACAAGAATTGTAACTTATGAAACTTTTCTCAGTATGCGAATAATTGAATGGAATAGAAATATATATATATATATATATATATATATATATATACATACATATATGTCCATATAGGAGTGTATATGGGCATGTGAATGTGTGTGTGTGTGTGTGTGTGTGTATAATGTAGAGGTATACATAGATAGAGGGCACAGGACCAATTTAATGGGAAGGGATGATACTTAAAGGTGAAATTAAGAGGTGAGAGAGGAATATAATGAGAGGAGATGGGGAGAGACAGAATGGGATAAAATATCTCATATAGAAGAGGCAAGGGAAAATGGTTAAAATGGAGGGGAAGAATATGAAGGCAAAAGGGAATGGGTCAACCTTATTCTCATTGAATTTGGTTTAGGGAGGGAATGACATACACACTAAATAGAGTATGTCACCCTACAGGACAGTAGAGGGTAAAGGGATGAGAGGAGGGATGATGGAAGGGAGAGCAGGCTAGGGGAAGAGGGAAGTTGGAAGCTTCCATTTTTGAAAAGGGACAGGATTAAAGTATAGAACAGAACAAGTGGGAGGTGTGATAGGAGGGAGGGAAATATAGTCAGTCTTTCACAATATATCTACTATGGAAATGTTTTGAATAGCTACATATGTACAAACTATATTGAATTGTTTATCTTCCCAGTAAGGGTGGGTGCCAAGGAAGGAAGGGAATGAATCTGGAATTCAAAGTCTTAAAATCAAATGTTTAATTATATACTATTATCGATATTATTTTACATGTAACTTGGAAATAAGATATACAGGCGCTGGGGCATAGAGATCCAACGTGCTCTACTGGAAAGTTGGAGGGGGTCTAGGAGAAGATATGGGAGAGAGCAGATTGGAGAAGGGGATATCTATTATCCCAGTGGGATCGCTATTTTGGGTGGTAGGTAGGGGAAAAACGGGGAGAAAATTTGTAGCTCAAAATCTTGCGGAAATGAGTAATATTCTATTCCCAGCCTGCCTCCCACCCAGTTTTCCTTTTTATGCATTTTTCCATTATTAACTGTAAGATCTTTTATTTTTAATAATATTTCATTATCTCCCAATTATATCTTAAAATGGTTTTTAACATTTAAAAAAAATTTGAGTGCCATGTTAAGTACTGTCATGTGTAGGGGGTAGTTGACTAACCACTGACAGTTGAACTTTCCCATAGATAATTTGCTTCAGAAAATATAATTATAAAAATATAAATTTACTTCCCCAACATATGAGATGTATAATCCTTCCCTCCTAACTCTTGCACCACCTCACTCTCTAGGGATGGGAAGAACATAAGGTTCATAGCTTAGCACTATTACTATAGAGTACAGTCTCAGTTCCAAGTCCAAACACCCACCGTCTCCCCAGGGATTGGTTCCCAGTCATCCTTTCTTCTCAGGTTTTCCATTCTTGATTGGTTAAGCCACCTTGTCTATAATCCTGGCCCCAAGGCTTCAAATTGTAGACTGAGTTCCTATGCCTGGTGAGGATCACCCCCACCAACCAAGCATTCAAACCTGAAGAGGATAAATGGAACAGAACAGAAAGAAATTAGCCCCCAGGACCATTTTGCAGAGCCTGGATAAAATCCTTCCCCTCTCACAGCATCATTGCTATGGGTGACACGGGATCTTTATCCTCTAGACACAGAGGGAAGAAAATGCCAGAAAGGGAGCAACTGTTTTGGTCTTGGCAGTTGTAAAATCAAGATAGGTGATACTCAGTCACGTGGTAGGGAAAGCAAAGGCCGCCCTCTATTTTAGGTTATCTCAACATGCTTCCAAGGCCCTTGATGATGTCTCTGTTTTAGGAGGACTGGGTATGCTCAGACAAGCTCAGGTTGCACAAAAACATGTACATTAATAACTTTAATACAAATATGCGAAGTGAATACACATGATGGCAGAAGGAGATGGGTACTATTGGCTTTTACTATTATTCTGTAATAGAGTCAGCTGGTGACTGACTGTCAGCAGGACTAATGGGATGTAATCTACTTGTCAGGTATTGTTTACTTTTAGTTTTGTATCCCTGGCATCTTTCACATAATATATAGTCAATAAATGCTTGTCAAATTGAATTGAAATGGATTGAACAAAAGGGTGGCTGGATGGAAAGAGAACGAATGCCTCTTCCTTTCCCCAAAAGTTCACAAGGACATCAGTGACTCAAAAAGTTTGGAAACAAGGGACTGAGATTATGCACAAGCACACACCTAACTAGATAATACATACATATATTGAGATATATATGTGTGTGTGTATACATATTTGCATACATATATACATAGATATATATCCATGTAATATATCTCTAGGAGGACAGCAACCACTTCTGTTTCATTGTCTGTCTTTACCAGATCTGGCATACAGACCTCAATTAATAAATATCTTTGAGGAAGAGAAAAAAAAAGATGAGGAGAGACATGTGTTCCAGTTTTCATTTCTCTGTTCCTACCTAGAAGGGAAAGAGAGAAGTTTCATTTCAAAATGAACAAGGGATAATTGTCTAAGTATAAAGTTCACCCATTGCTGAGTTTTTCCCATAACTTCCATTTTGGGAAGGGCCCCATTCCAGCCATACCTAATTCTCCATGCCCCCACTTAATACTAGCTCAACCATGCCCTCCTTCCATTCAGTTTTCTTTTTTGTGCATTTTGCCCATCATTAGAATGTAAGATATTTTTTTAAAATATTTTCCCCAATTACATGTTAAATTTTTTTTTAACATTTAAAAAAAGGTTTTAAATACCATATTCTATCCCCCCCCCTTCTTGAGATAGTAAGCAATCTGATATGGGTTATACATTACAATCATGTAAAACATTTCCATATTAGTCATTTTGTACAAGAAGACATGAATAAAAAAAGAATGAAAGAAGAAAACAAAGAAAAAGCAAAGAAAGAAAAATAATATTCTTTAGTCTGTATTCAGACAATATGATTTTTTTTTTCTGGAGGTGAATAGCATGTTTCATCATAAATCCTTTGGGATTGTTTTAGATTGTTGTTTTCAGTGGGGGCTTCATAAATTCTTTCTTTCCAACATGCAAAACACGTTGAATTTGTAGTCAGAAGATATGAGATCAAATCTTGGCTCAACTACTTAACAGTTGTTTGTCTTTGGACAAATCCTTTAAATTTTCTTGACCACAGTGCTTCATCTATAAAATGACAAGTTTGGAATAGATGACCTCTAAGTTCCTATTTGGGGAAGCTACATAGCATAGTGTATACAACACTTGGCCTGGAGTCAGGAAGACTCATCTTTCCATGTTCAAATCTGATCTCAGGTACTTACTATGTCATCCTGAGCATGCCACTTAACCCTGTTTGCCTCAGTTTCCTCATCTGGAAAATTGATAGAGGAAGTGGCAAATCACTCCAATATCTTTGCCAAGAAAACCCCAAATGGGGTCACGAAGAGTTGAATATTATAGAACAATAACAAAAGTTCTTGTTCCACTCTAAAAACTGTATTCCTGTAAGATCTCTCAGTCCTTGCCTCCACACACACCTGATCCCACCCAAGACTAGCATGGAATCATTATTTAACAGTGAATACCCAAGACATTTTTTCTTAAAATATCAAAGCACAAATGATAAAGAAAGTTGGAGCAATTAACCCATTGGAATATGAACCCCTTAAAAGCAGGGACCATTTTTTTTGTTTGTTTGTTATTTTTGCCTTTCTTTGTATCACCAGTGCCTACTTCAGGGCCTGAAACATTATAAATGTTTAAATAAATGCTTGTTCATTACCTAAGACTCTGGCCTACTTGAGGACCATGTTGGATCACTGCAGGGTTCCATAAAAAGGAAGTGATCACCCACCATCTGGTGCTAAAAAGAACTTGGATCTTATATGCTTGAATCAGCCTATCACTTAGGCACTGAGGCTGGTTTCCTAGCAACAAAGCCTCTAATTTCCCTTCTATCCTCCAACTGTGGATTACAGAGGCCCTTCTGTGACCTCCTTTTCTCATTCAAAACTACCCTTGATGTTCATTTTAACTGGATTTTACTAGAGGGAGATAGGCAGCCTATAATTCCTCAGGCACAGGAGGTTAGAGACACCATAGTACAATTGAAAAGATTCTGATTTTGACATCAGAGGACCTAGGATCAAATTCAGAATCTGTTACAAACTTACTAACTGTTTGACCTTGGACAAGTCACTTAAAGGCCTTGATTCGCAGTTCCTCCTTTATATAATGAGGGGGGTGACTTTAGGATGACTCCTAAGGTCTCTAAATCCATGATCTTATAAGACCTCTTCCTTCTCCACCCTCTCCCACTTCCCACTCTCACCCAAGATCTGGCCTCTGGCTCAGGGTCATTGTTTCTTCAGCTCCACTGAGATGGGTATGTATACTCCTCATTAAGGCTGAAATTCTGCTCTTCACAAAATTGCAGCTGCAAAGTTTGGTGTTTCTTTTAACACCAAATGGAATGTGTTCAGTGTGTTCACAAGTTCCTTTCCTGTACAAGGAAAAGGACTATTAAAATTCACCATATAATGAAAAAGAAATAGTGAATGTTCACTTAGCCAAAGGAACAATCAAACATGGATTTCCATTGAGAGAGCACAGTAGAAAATTTCCCTGATTCTCCTGGTACCTTAAGTGCTATGTTGACTCTTTTTCCCTCTTAATGATAGAATTCAGACATGATCAAGGGCAATAGAGGTCTAACAGGAGTCTTTGGAATAATCAAGAAGTAAGAAATGTAGAAGGGAACTTGAGAGTAATCCAAGTGCTGGGGGAGGAGGGGCGATGTGGAGAGCAGATGCAAATCAATGAAGAGGAGGGAAAAATACTATGTTGGAGAGTCACAGAAAAAGTTTTCTCCCCCCACCCCCCCAAAAAAAAATCCTCTCTTGTGAGGAGGGATACCACAGCTATGGAATGTTGAATTAGATGTGATACAGTCATTCAATTGTTTTTTCTTTTGTTAGGGAGGGTTCTACTGAGGTCATTGGGTCATGTTGTGGAAAAAAAAAGCATTATATAAACGAGTAGGAGCAGGAACACTGCTTCCGAAGGACTAAATATAAGCATCACTGAGAGAGAAGCGCAGAGGCATGTGGTGGATGTGAGCTGGCTGCAGCATATGACTCATGAGGAACTCTGAAGAGCAGGGGGAGAGGATATCATCAAGGAACTGTTTGACAGAAAGAGGAAATGGACTGGTCACGTGTCAAGGCTGAGTGATGACAGATGGACAGCCCAAGCACTCCTGGGGACCTTTCCAGGCCAGGAGGGAAAGGAAGAAAGGCCATCAGAGCACTATGGGAGCATCCCTGTGAGGAACTTTTGGGGTATATATGGACGAGAGCCCTGCAGAATGGGAGGGCAGGAAAGACATGTGACTTTTATCACTGCAGGGTATTCCTGACTCTGTCCTTTTGAGTATGTGAATGTGTACTAATTGATTGTTATTTTAGAGACACAAATATACCACATACGTATTGTACAGAGCATTGCAGAGTTACTTATTCTCTGTATCTCTCTGTCTTTTTTCTATCTCTATCTCTCTCTTACTCTCTATCTCTGTCTCTGTATTTCTGCCTATCTCTGTGTGCATCTCTGCTGCCATAACTATTTCTATCTGTCTCTTACTCTGCCTTTCTGCCTCAACATCTCTCTCTGTCTCTATCTTTTACTCTTCATCTCTCTGCCTGTGTTTCCATCTGTCTCTGCATCTCTCTATTTCTCTTAATCTCTCTCATACTCTGCCTTTCTTATCTGTCTTTATGTATCTGCATCTTACTCTCTCCCTCTGACTCTGTCCCCCTCTCTTTGTTTTTCTCTGACTATTTTCTCTATTACTGTCTCTGTCTTTCTGTCTGTCTCTGTATCTCTCTATTTCTATCTTCCTATCTCTTCCTCTGTTTCTATCTCTGTCTATATCTTTCTACCTTTTTCTTTCTATCTCTGAATCTCTGCAATTCTGTGTCCAACTCTTTCTGACCGTGTCTCTCTGTCTCTGTCTCTATCTCTATCTCTGTCTCTTTATCTATTTATATCTCTCACACACACACAGACACACACAACTCTGCAATGATTTCAGTTAGTTCTAGAACTATTTCTGTTCGTTTCTTGCTGATTAAATATGGAAGCAGAGGATAAAATGGGTAAGGGACAATGAAATACTGGACTGGCAGAACCGTTTTGGATGGTAAAGGATTCAAGGAATCTAGGAAGCTGTTAAGAGCTGTCTTAAGGTGGTTACCATGGAGTTCAGAGAAAGGAAGAGAGTCAATATAGCAAGGAGAAAGAGAATGATTTGAACAAAACAAACAGAATGAAGGTCATGCTGAGGCAAGGGAAACTGGATCAGTATAAAGAGAAAAACAATACAAATGATACAATTCCCATTTGTTCCCCTCTCATAGGTCATTCAGAAAGAACCTTTTATTGCTCTGAAAAACAAGGTTGGACTGGATGATCTAGAAGACCCGTTTTCAGTTATAAAAAAAAAAACATGCTTCCTCCCTATGATCTATCTGATTCCGTTGTACAAAAAAAAAGTAATGTAGATTTTAAAAGGTGTAGAAGGGAAAAATCGAAATTAAAAATATGTGTATATTTTGTGTATGGTGTGAAATATACATACATATGTGACTTTCTCCTTTTCTATGTACACATATATATGGGGATGGGGGAGAAAAAAAAGGAGGGAAGGAGAGAGAGAGAGAGAGAGAGAGAGAGAGAGAGAGAGAGAGAGAGAG